>NW_014577329.1:53498-73855 GCF_000485595.1 Priapulus caudatus | reverse complement strand
CGCGCCAAGTGTAGCATGATTTCGTAACGAAATCACTCGATCGCAGTTGCTGATTTCGTAACGAAATCAGTCATGCGACACTTGGCGCGCCGTCGCGCCAAGTGTAGAAAGATTTTGTAACGAAATCACTCGATTGCAGTAGCTGATTTCGTAACGAAATCAGTCATGCGACACTTGGCGCGCGGCGTGCCAAGTGTAGCATGATTTCGTAACGAAATCACTCGATCGCAGTAGCTGATTTCGTAACGAAATCAGTCATGCGACACTTGGCGCGCCGGCGCGCCAAGTGTAGCATGATTTCGTAACGAAATCACTGGCAGTAGCTGATTTCGTCACGAAATCACTCGCAGTAGCTGATTTCGTCACGAAATCACTCGCAGTAGCTGATTTCGTCACGAAATCACTCGCAGTAGCTGATTTCGTCACGAAATCACTTGCAGTAGTTGGTTTCGTAACGAAATCACTTTGTACACTTGATTTCGTTACAAAATCATTGATTTCGTAACGAAATCAGTCATGCGACACTTGGCGCCCCATATACACGTTTAATACATTATCCCGATAATAAATCACCAAGGTTCACCCTAAAATTCGTGCACATTAGTTTGTAAAACTATTAGGGGTTTGAAAAGTGCAATTTTAGCTATTTGCTGAAACAGTCAAATTCTACCAATAGATGGCTCTGCCTTAACCAATCACGGATTCATTCCACCGTAATGGCAGCCCCCGTGATTTGTTGTTGTAATCAAGTAGCTAAATATAACTAACGTTTGTGGCCATGTAATGTATATAACGTTGTGCCATGTAATGTATATATAACTTGGCGTGAGTTGACGGAAACTGGGAACAAAATATACATTGTTCTCGGGTCAGCGACAGGCTATGTATCTTGTATCTTTGGGTCCCTCTGTTGTATTTCACAAGGCATTGATTCTCTCTTTGGAATGAATGTATGAATGCAACTGTATGAATGCAACTGCAAGAGCTTTTGCCGCCCACCAACGCTTGGACGTCACAACAACGCTTGAATGAAACAGATGACTATATATGTGTATCAAATGTGTATACAGATGTGTATCAACTGCAGTTGTTATGACAAATTCAATTCTGCACTGCTCATAGGATACCGCCGACAATCAAAACCAAGATAGAATTCCAATATGGATTTTATAAGATGGATTCCAATATTTCACATCCTACTCGCAGCAAATCTGTTCTTATGTATTTCTCAAAACTTGAAAACGGAGGCAGTTCGACACCAAGGTGTGCAAATAGAGTAACAGTAACGCTCATAGGGTCTATGTCCCCCAGGGTACGGTAACTGGTTTGGGATAAACATTATCATTTGTCCCCGGTTTCCCAGCGAGCGATTCTGTATGTCAACGTGGACGTCGGGGAATGACACAAAGGCCTTGGATCATACAGTATTGGTCAATAAAGATTGTTGTCTGGATTCTCACACGGTCTCGTCTTACTATTCGTGAGATACGAAATGGTGTCAGAAGTGGATATAGCAATCCGCTTTTCTGAGAGACGGAAGATCGTAGTCTAGAAACAGGGCGCAAGTAAAGGACTGGGCTTCCCGAAAGTTTAATTGCCGGGAAAAAGTTCAACTTTTCTAAGCCAACCCGAGTGGGAGAATAGGAAGCGCCGATTTTCGCGCTACAGGGTTGGCTACGAAGCTTGCCGGAGGAGGACGACGAGTGCAGATAAGATTCCCGCTTGTCTACGCCTGGGGAGCGAGGCGGAGCACATTTTTGACTCATATCCGGAGTTTGGACAGTAAGAGGTGACAGATGGATGATGAAGAACCGCAGACTATGATAAAGTCCTTGAAAGAATACGGACGAGTATCTTTATTCTCGACACAAGAACGTCATACATGACGCGGGCGTAGATTTTTCACCTTACGATGTCAAAGGCGCAAGGTGAATCGATAAGGGGTGTTCGTGCGCGGAGAACTTATACGAGATTGAGGAACATTTGTGAACTTTGACAAATAATCTGAAACAACTTCGAGAAGGTTAGTGGATGCGGATTGTTGTGATTAAAGCCTTTTCAGAGAAATTACCAGGTTCAATCGACCTAAACCTCGGATAAAGCGTTAGACCATGGCTAGGAACTCTGAGTTAATCAGTACGCAGCTGAGAGATCAACAGGACAAGAGTTGCTTTTTTTTTTTTTTTTGACGCGGTTAGAGAGTATTACAAAGCCGAACTTACTGCGCAGAGCGGGGTGTGGAACTGGCTAATTATAGGGGAGGTAACCACGGCAATACTCGCAAGGCGTACCAGCACAGTCCAAGGTACTGAGACGTGTGGGGTAGAATGTTGGCTTATGAGTCATGAAGTGATGGAATGAAATGGCGCCAACTAGCAATGGAAGAGAATGTCGGCAATTCGCGGGAGAGATGAACGCCAATTTTGAGAAGTGGTTTTTAGTCGTAGTATAATGGTGGGTACTATAGTACACGTAGGAAATCACGGAGGATCACTGAAGTCCGTGTGGCCGACGATTGGTGGTCGGCAGATTTCAATTCTCTTGGGGGTATGGTAACTACTTGTGAGTGCAAGCTGAGGCATGGACATTTATAATTGAAATTATGCAACAAGGGGCTGAACAAGAGGTCAGCTATCAAGTATTGATACGGGAGCTGACAGGCTCAGTGATACTGGTTCAGTGTACTATGCGTATGCCGTTTGGAACAAAGCACTTAAACCAGTAAGTTCCGATGCTGCAAAGAGCCCTGGTGGCGTGTTAAAGTGGTGTTGGGGATTGTTGTTTGCTAAAATTACACACCAGGGAGTAGAATCTCAGTTCGCATCAGTCGTCACAATGCGCGTTCCAGTGCAACATTTATTTGGGCAGAAGTGTTAGCTTACAATAAAAGATGGGACTGGTGTTTAAAGGTGGAAGAATATCCGATGTGAATATTCGGAAGATTCAATGGATGTAATTAAAGGGACTGCGTAGAAGATTCACCTCAAAGGATGAGTAATAAGCCGCCACTTGTGGTTAGAACAGAAACGTCGAATACGTTCCACTCATGCCTAAAGTGGGGCAAGAGCTACAGGAGAAATGGGAAGCGTCGAGGCCGTGATCAGTCGAGTTAAAGGTTAAAAGGAACGACAGACTGGTGTGGCGCACATTTGTGGTTCGCGGTGATTAAGAAGAAGCGGATCGATAAAGATTCGCATTTGCCGGCATTGAGCTGAAAAAAGCTGGAACCAAGCCGTGAAGTGGAATTATATTGTGCTACTTCCCAATCTGGATGACATATCGCCACATAGGCAACTGTGTGGGATCACGGGTTTTCTCGAAACTGGACGCTTCCAGTGGAATTCACAGATTTACCGATTGCAGGCCAGAGAGTTGCCTAGGCCTCAACGCATTCAACACCGATTTGGCAGATTTCTGTTCGCGTTTTGTTCCACTTTGGATACATCCGTTCCACGAATCCTTCCAGAGTGAGAATGTCAGAATTGTTAATCGGACATAGACGGTGGCCAGAACATCATGGACGAACATTCTAAGAATCTATGGGTCGCAACGGTAGAGGAGCACTCAAGACGAGAGACTCGGAACTCTCTACAGAGAGTCAAGTAGGCCAGGCCTTGAAAGCTTGACCGTAGACAAGTGCGAGTTTCGAAAAGAGATAAATAAGAATATTATTTGGTCCAGTGGATCAAGACAGTGGGGAATTAGTCCGAGTGTAGAGAGTGATAGAAGAGCAATATCGCGAACTACCGCCCCTACCAGAATAGTATCTAGAGCCTGCGTAGAGTTTGTGGGGTATGATCAACGTCCTAGGTCGCGTTTCGTGCCGTAGAAGTTGGTGCGGTAGTGATGCCCATAAGAATAATTGTTGAAGTTAGATGCTGTAATGGTGCAGTGGGACGTCCAAGATGATGCATTTGAAAGGTCAGGACATGATAAAGATCAGCGATACTGGAACTTCTACGATTGCAACAGAGACCGGTGGTGATTTAGTGCGATGCGAGAGTTATATGAGATTGGAGCTGCTTTATAATCAAGGTCACAAGGTGGATAGAAATGAAACCTATCGATTTGCTATCGCGGAAGACTATCAGCCAGCCTGAGAAGAGATACTACGCACAAATAGAGAAAGAGTGTCTGGCATCCGTCTGGGCGTGGTTGAGAAATTTGACTCGATACAGATGGTTTGGCGTAGGAAAAACGTATCAGGGTTGGTTACAGGACCACAAGCACTTGGTGCTCGTTAATCACACGCAGGGACTTGGACCGCAAAACACCACCACTGAGATGTCAACGTTTGTTGCTAGGCGTCGTAATGAGATCTTCACGCGTAGCAGAGTATAAGATGCAGGTAACAAGTTGGTAAGTACCCGTAAACGAGCTATCACGCAGTCCACTGAGGTCTAAAGAAGACACATCGAGAGAGGGTTTGACATTTTTTGTTGACTGTGTAATGGAATAAGCCAATGTCCGCTGTAAAGGCTACCAGAGAATTCGCAGCGAGCTTCAGCAGAGATCTGTTACTACAGGGAAGTGGTTTAATCTGCAGGTCTGGATGCGTGACCGGCGAGAATTCAGTCCGCGCTGAACATTCCGCATGTATTTTTGTGTAGCGCAGGTGAATATTCGTGTCACATGGTCTATTGCTATATAGAGATAGTGCGTTATGCAATGAAGTGCTGAGAAGCAGAGCCGCGGCTCGACGGCGACTAGGGTACAGGTGGATTACTACTTGGGGACTAAATAAGTGTCCGAGCCCGAATGAAGAGGAGCACATGTCAGTGGTGGTGGCCGGATGCTCAGCGACATCGATGCGTAACTGTCCAGTCATGCGAATTCTGTAGGGAGATAGACCACACGAGTGCGAACCGCTGAAACCAACCACAATTGCAGATCGTCCGGTGGCAGAGGATGCGGCGACTGTGGCGAATGATGAAAGGACACCAGTATATGATAAGTCCATAGGTAACAATTACTCGCAGATCTGTGAGATGTGATAATCATCACGAGCTGGAGTACGATCTACCCAAGGTGCACAGGGTGGGATAGGCAAGTTTAAGGACATTTGGCCAATGGCCGACTGGGGGGTACCACGGAAGTGTATGTACAGTGTTCGGATAACGGTGGACAGTTGTAACTCCGACATATTTCCATAGTTGCGCAGGGGTTCTGATTCACGCAGGATATTTACGTAAGTCCCCCATTTTCCCGCAAGCGAATGGCGACGCGGAAGTGCTGATAAAGATGCCAAGAAGGAATCTATCAGCGCAGTGACATGATTTGTGCGTGGATTGAATATGCGTGCAACACCGTAGTGCACTGGGACGTTTTAAGATACGTCGAGTTGTGATGGGTCGATAAAGATCCCGCCACCAGTACAGTATGGTCCCAAAAAGTAGCTGTCGCCGAGATGGCTAGATTCCGCAATGGTCGGAGAGTGGACAGAAGGCAAAAAGTCTAACATGCGAGAGCAATACAAAAATCGATCACGGAAGAGTAGTGGTCATAAGGAAGAACCGCACGATATTCACCCCAGTGCGCGTAGGAGATCCAACGTACCGAGATCAAGACGGGATAAGGGAAGGTAAATTGCCGAGTCTTGGGTACAGTGGAAAAGCTGAGCGACTATTGCAGGTCTTATAAAATGGATGGAGACGCCAAAGGGTAGCGTTCAGTTGGAAATCGCCGACATATTCCAAATAGGGTATGCAACCTAATGCGCGTCAACTGCAATGATGGCCGAGTCCGATTCCTATGTCAACTGGGACGAAACCGCGCAAGAAACCACACAGCACTAGTGCCATGTGTATTTACGCCCGAACTCGGGAGTCTCGCCTTGTCGACTGCAACCGAGTATTCGCCGAAGAGGAGATACTTGTTGCTAAGATGCCGTTGGCGTTACTAAATAGAAAACTGACAATGCCGATCATCTAAACTAGGAGGGCAGGAAATCCGCAGACGACGCGTTTCCGGTTCGTACTATTGTTACAACCGGAGACGATTTGATTTGATTTTGTGGTACTTTGAACTGAATTTACAATTTGTGATTTAAGTTGGGAGTAATTTGTTATATAGGTATGTAATGAACCGTCAACGAGAATTGACATTTGTTCAAACATATGTTTTTTTGTTTAACAAACTGGAATATATGTTGGGTATAGTTGGAATTAGTACGCTCTTCAAGTAGACAGTACTATTAACATTATATTTGTATTTAATTCAAGTATAGTTTCAATTGTGTTATTGAAAGAAGGGGGATGTTTTGGGGAATAAACATTTAATATAAATGGTCCCCGGTTTCCGGCGTTAATGTAATTCGCGTGAGTTCGGGCAAGTGACAGATAAGGCTTGGATATACAGTTTGGTCAATTAAAGATGTTGTTGATTACGTTCTCCGTCTTATCGTGATGAATAGAAACACGTACTGCGAACGTACCAGAGTTACGGTGCCGGTATAAAGCCAAGGATACGTACCTGGTCACATATTTTGATAGGTTAGGGGGTTAGGATTCGGGAAGATAAGACCGGTAGGCCGACTCCCTAGACCTGCGTTATGGAGTAGGCGAGGTATGGTCCGGCATATTTAGATAGTAAGGATCGGAGTCTATCATATTGATAGACTCCTGATAGTACAGGGTACGTTCGCAGGTATAATCCCGGCAGCCGGACCGTACAGAGGTTAACGTCCGGCAGTACCCCGGGGGACATAGACCTTCTCAGCAACAGTAACATCTGTTCCCGTGTATATTAATAATTAATGATCATACAACAGGGTGCGAAATTAACCTACTTTGACTTGTAGTCATACGGACTACTAGATTTACTTTTTAGTAATTTGGAAAGTCCGTAAGCAATTCTTGCAGTTTAGAATTTTGTGAATAATATGTAATAGTGAAGACTATATTGAAGTAAATTCGCTAATTGGTGGTGGTAATTTATTCAAAATAAAGTTATAACGACTTGCAGGAAAGTGAATAATTTAATTTATTAGTTTATTTATCTGTATTAGCCAAAACTGACGGTTCTATTGTTGATGCTGACAGTCAATTAAGTAGTCCACCTGACTAGTTGTTGCTGCAATCTGCTACCTGTCAGTAAATCTGGTAGTTTCTGACTAATCGACTACCGTTGATTTCGAACCCTGATACAGAGTATAATAGTACATTAGAGATGATACATCATTACATACACTTTTTTTTTGTATTTTACCCTTAGATTAGTATATCTTGGCCTTCTGTGACAAAATCGATCTTGTAGGTATATTCACTATATTATAATAAGTCATATATCCTTTGCCCATGTGCATGTCATTAACATGGTGAACTTCTAGCTTTTGACTAGCAATCACATACCTATATTCTTATACAACCATTTGCTCCACCTGATAACAGTGGAAGTATGTGAATCAGTAATACTAATTGGTAATTCCTAGTTGACCATCATTCAAAAGACAATGTTCCTTTCAAATATGCACTGCACAAGTTCACATTTTTTGTGGTTACAGATTCCAGGCACAATGTCCTGTTTATAGTAGTAGACGACCTTCGCCCGGCACTGGGCTGCTATGAAGTATCGAAATATATCACTCCCAACATTGACCAGCTTTGTTCGATGGGAATTAAGTTCAGCAATGCATACGCACAGGTATACATGCCACATTTATGTTCAAATATGTAATGTTATAGTTTTCAGTTAAAAATTTGAGTGCAGCTATCATATTCTCAGACTTAAGAGTAGTTTAGTTAAATTTAATAAAGTTTCGTCTGTGTTCTATATCTCAAACTTGTATATTCACTTTGCTTATCTACAGCAAGCGCTATGTGGTCCTAGCCGAGTGTCATTCCTGACCAGTCGGCGGCCTGACACCACAAGACTGTACGATGTCCACAGCTACTGGAGACATGCTGCTGGTAACTTCACCACTCTGCCTCAGCACTTCAAAGAGCATGGTTACCATACAGCTTCAGTTGGAAAAGTGTTCCATCCAGGTAAGCTTTGTACAACTACCAGTTAAAGCAAGATAAGGTTGGTTTAAATAAAGCAGTTTTCTCAAATAATTACAACGTTATATGGATCATAGCATTGTGGTTGCATTTGAAATAAAATATTTATTTCAGAGATAATTACTCAATTAGGTTTGTGCTAATACAGGAAAGTCGTCCAACTTTAACGATGATCAACCATACAGCTGGTCTGAGAAACCTTACCACCCGTCAACACAGGCATATAAGAATTCCAAAGTAGGTTATATGGTTCAGATATAGTTACATTTATCGTTATTGCTTATAATGAAATATTCAATATTTATATCGTAGTCGTTAGTCAATATTATATAGTAATATTTTCTATAATACTGAATATCTATTAATAATATACAGAGCATCATGGCTCTCTTGCTCAAATAAATGAAACTTTCTGTGGAAGCTTCCTACCTAACGTTTCTATCACCATTGTCACTGACTATCGCTTTTGTCCAGATAAGTAAGGTATATGCTTGCACAAGAAAGTAATGGCCATGGTAACTGTAGCTGCTACCTACAGCCTTTAGCTCTTGCTAGTAGAATGAATGCTGAGATCGTGCACACAGCATCTAGTTGCTGAACAGCGAATGTGCTCCTCATGTGCAGGTGTGTGCGGGGCCGGGCGGACGCAAGTACAGCAACATTGTATGTCCGGTTAATGTGACACAGCAGCCTGAAGCAACGTTGCCAGACATGCAGAGCACTCGGCAAGCCATGCAGTTCCTACGGGATCGTGCCAGGCTGGAGAGCTCCCCCAGTACGGCCCCTACAGCTCCCTTCTTCCTTGCTGTTGGCTACCACAAGCCTCACGTTCCACTGAAATACCCAGAGCAGTTCTTAGGTAAGTTATTGTGGGAATTTGGTTGGCTGATCTTCCTGTAATGTGTGTAGACCT
Source organism: Priapulus caudatus (assembly GCF_000485595.1). NCBI lineage: Eukaryota > Metazoa > Priapulida > Priapulimorpha > Priapulimorphida > Priapulidae > Priapulus > Priapulus caudatus. Next base: position 64,942 of record NW_014577329.1, on the reverse strand, counting down.
ATCTCATCGGTCTTGCCTGTCTGTAATTAAGTCTAAATAATAGCAACATGCGATGTTTCCCTAATAGATATTACTAGTATACATATAAGCCAATTTGTGTATCAGAGCTGCTTGTTATGTATCTAACTGTATAACAAACTACTATGTATTTAATTATCTTCCGTGGTTTCATTATTACTTTGTATATACATAATTTTGCATGTAGTATACTAGTGACATCAGGAGTGTATCAAACACATTGATACACTCCTGGTGACATCTGTTGGTAAAACATAAGCATCATACTTCAGAGACTTTATTTATCCCACTCAGTGTGAATATACATAAGGTCCGCTGCAGAAATATTTGTTTGTGAACATGTTTGCTTACAAGGTACTGAGCTACAGACCTCACTCAGGGGTTACCATAATCTAATGTATTGAACCATTGTACCGAAATCCTACAAATTCGAAATCCTGAGTTCACATCTCCCCCTAGGGTTTTGGGTAAAGGATTATGAACCTGTATATGCGTCCAAGATATATATATCACAGTTTGTATTTCAATGACTGTATCACAGAATTATGCTGTACTTGAAGTAGGAAACAACTTGGCTGTTAACTCGGCCAGTAACCTGCAGAATTTTGCGCTCGGAGGGTCTGGTTTCTTCGGCAATGTCTACATCTAGCAACGAGTTGTTGCTTTTGACTTGACACTTCCCTTGTCTTGACTTTTTCTGAAAACTGACATCATGCATGGTGTTGTTATTGTCATGCATTTATTTTCAGATCTTTATCCACTGAGCACAGTTCCGCTGGCTTCAAATCGACATTATCCAGAGCATATGCCATTGGTTGCCTGGAACCCTTGGACTGACCTACGAGATAGAGACGATGTTAAGGAGTTGAATGTCTCATTTCCATTTGGACCACTGCCAGATGACTATCAGGTTTATCTAGCATTATGTGTGATTAATGACAGACACATCATATATAGCATGAGATGGTGGTACTACGTATAATTATATGTAACACTTCATGGTAACACTAAAGGTCCGGGTCTTTTGGGCTCGTATGATCAGCAGAAAATGACTTGTTTAGTGTTAATTTTAGTGCTATTTGTTTTATTTTTTGTTTTGTTTGGTGTAGTGTTTAGAGGCAAGAGCCCACAATGCTATTGGGGGTAAGGAATGGAAGGATTGAGGGTGGTAGGACGGAAGGAAGGAAAAGAAGGTGAAAGGAAGAGATGCGCACAGAATTGGGAGAGACGTCCTTGTTGATATGTTGAAATATTGGTTTCCCCCAATGTAATTAATAACAAAATATATGGGGGCTTAATATATTTAGTACTTCTATCAAGTCATCCAAACAATAGTGCAGTGAAACATTTAATAGGAAACTATGAAATGACAACAGGGATTCGTTGCTGGTTTTTTTTAGAATATATATAGGGCTGAGATTTTGAAAATGATGGGACACGTTTCACACCAACCCTAATGTTCAACACTAACTGTCGCTTGTTACGTGGTTTTATTTCTAGCGATTGGTACGACAGAGTTACTATGCAGCAATATCTTACATGGACGACCAAATAGGACATCTCCTCTCCAGCTTGGAGACACAAGGGTTTGCTAACAATACCATTATAATACTGTTTGGTAAGTCATTGCCTAGTAAGCATATTAATCGTTCTTGAACTGTCCAATAAAATTGATTTATTTATGGTTAATTAGACAATGGGCAATATGGACAGTAGTGCTTCTTTGCACGTGTTTGGTTCAGCATATAAGGTTAACAATGTTGATGATGATGGTGGTAACAGAGATGCCAACCACTACGATTTATTCGTATTTTATACGAATTTCTATTCCTTTGGCATCAACTCGACCAGTTTAGTGGGTGTATCAACTCACAAAATTTCCTGTGATCGAAAAAAAAATTAATTAATTTGTATTTTTTGTCAATTTATTGTCATTTTGACCTCAGGAAGACAAGGAAATGATCTTCAGATTTCGCAGGGGGCATTGCCGGATCCCCTTGCACAACTCGGGTCACTCAAGGTGACCCTCGACTCGTAATTTTGATGGCCAGAGAACTAAGATGCTAAATATGTGTTTGGCATCTCCTGATTGGTAACCATGAAGCGAAGAATGATACATAGTGGTTTAAAAAGTTTGAGTTCAAATGGACATTCAAATAATTTCATGGTATTGCAAACTGTAGTGATTTGTACATGTGATCAGACGTGAGCTATCATTCATCCACAGTTTAGGTTAAGTTCATTTCAGTTCACCTTTTAGGTCTCGTGGACATCTAGTAGCATCAGCAGCTTTGTAGAATCGGCATTGATCGTACGTGCGTCCGATTGCGCGTTGCGTACAACAGTTGGGCACAAATCTGAATCCGCTCGGACGTACGTCACGATATCTCGGGACGTGGGGCGGATGTCAAAAGATTGGGCATGTCGAAGATGAGGGTCAAAGGTCAAAGGTCAAGAGCTGTTAAAGAAGGGGGACACATTCCCTCCTTACTTAAGGTATAGGAGGAAATGCAGAAATTGCGGCACAAATCTAAACGGTAACCTAGGCTCGTGATAGTTGGTAATAGCAATCAATGGTAGGAAAAGCCATCACTGTGCGAGATTTGGAGGGTCAACAGGTCAAAGGGTCAATGGGGGCATAGGGACAGCGTTTTAGACATTTTTGGAGGACATGTCGTGACGACAGCGATTGAAAAACTTCTTTGTTTCGCAGGTGACTAGCATTTTATGGGCTTTATTTGAAGGGACAGTGAAATGTACTTCTGCATGACATGCGAAGAAAAGTGTGCGGATAATCTTTTTAACCCTTCAAGGAGGGAAACATGGATTTGTGAATGTTAAACAAGACGAACGCTTTTTTGCGATTTGTGGATGTGAGGCTTACAGGTTGCACAGTTTCAAATCTGCAAAGCAATGTTGTTTGACAAAGGGTTTACGGCTCTAATTTCATTATTTTATTTCTAAGGCAGTCGTCTGTATTGAGCACACTTGAAGTTAGACCTGTATTAGCACACTGTAATGCAACCCTTGAATGCTCGGTGTGTATGCAAAAAACAATGGGGGCGCAGGCCCTTACGGCATGCATGGGTGAACTGGACTTTTTTTAATTCATATTAATTCTGCTGGCAACTTGCACATTGCAGATGTTTAAACTAAAACAAGCTGAGCGAATTCTTCCTAGCCTTGAATTATACTTTGGATTAAGACTCAATGGAGTTGGAGGTTATTCAGGCAAGCGGTGTTGCCATCTTTTGATATTTATTGATGGGGAACTTGCCCGCCGATCTGCCGGCAATGCTTATTTGTATTAGAGCCTCCACCCGCCCCCCTTCCCCACTTTCCCCACCACCAATACGGACTCGCGCTCGGACGGCATATCATGATAAATGTTTAATATAGCGAAGTCATTAAAAGTTTACAAGGCTGTATCTTTTATTACGTGTCACTACCAGCGTTAAGGCAACGCTAGCTATTTAGATTTTAGATCTGTTATATAGTATCCTAGACGATCTGCAGCGGTATTCCGCGCGAAGCGTCAAACGCGCCTGTAGCGGCACGCATGTATTAGCGAACTGTCGCTGCTTTTCCAACGCCAGTACTACTGCCGTGCCTTCTTAGGTTAGGTTAAGCGGCTTTTCGATCTCATCGGCAGTTCTGCGCATTGCGACAGGGATCGCCACTACCAGTTAGTTAGAGACGGGCTAAAAAGCTCCCAATTTAGTTGTGTTCGCTTACTAGGGCGCTTTCTTTGCTGTAATACGGAGTTTTATTGTTCACATATGTAACAATACTATAGCGCTAAATGCCGTTGGCGTTGGACTGGCATGAGCTTAGAGTATTTACGATATATATAGGGGCAACGAGGCTGTAAGGATACACATTGGCTTACGGGTTTTTATCGAGGTTGCGTTGTTGCTCGGCCGGCTATTTTAAACTATAGACTTTGGTACATTCCACACCTACGAAATCTTCTGATTACTACAAGTAAATGTTACATAATTACTAGGTAATTAAGTACTCTACAGTTCCAGCACTACTGTACTATAGTATAGTTTACTAACCAGACGGCAGGAGCAATGCGTATATAAATAGTATTACTAAATTACTAAGTACTGAGTATACTTACTAGTACTAGTACTTTACATACTACTACTAGCTCAAGAAACGCTCTTTGCTAGGGTTCAGAATCTACCCCTATATCTAGACACGGCATTGAAGGTTCAATACAAATATAATGCCTAACTAAATACGAATCTATAAATATTACCTACCAAATTCTTAATGTTTCTAGGTATTAGGGCCTACTCTCGTTCGTGAGAAGGTTGCCGAGGTGCAAAGGAGATATAGAATCTAGGAGCTCGCTCCCACTCGATTAAGCATCGGAGTGACTAAAGCTGAGACGAGAGTGGAGCGAGTGCCAGTCTATGGGCTATAGCGGCGGGCAGCGCGCACTGCTTTGCAACTCCTGTACGGAGCTCGCCATTGCAACGTTGTTGCAAAAACGTTCCCAGCATTGGCGCAACAATAGGTGCACGAAGAGCGCCGGTAGGTGTTTCCTGATTCTGACAGCATATTCATTACTGGCAAGGTTCGCGAATGTCAGATTTCTTACAGTCTTTCTGTGACTTCGCGTGACAAAGGCTCGCGTTACGAACACATTACTCGGTTACAGTTTTATAACAAGTGAACACTGTTCACGTTCCATAAGTGTTGCCTCTTGATGTTCCCGCACTCAAATTGCGGGGGACTGTTCCGCTGGCAGCTAATGGATTCTGTGCGCGGGCTATGGCAGTTCGGGCTGACGGATCCATAGCTGCCAGCTCTGCATACTGTCGTATAGGAATTTATTCGCGGTTCGCGTTGCGCTTTGCGACGGACGTGCGCGCAGACGCGCAGCACTTCGGATTAAACAGCCTCCTCTTCGGCAACGCTTCTCTGAGTGATCCAGTCTAATGCTGGATATATTCTCTGAGCGCGAACGCGGTGATGGGACGGTGCTCTTCATTCGTTTGCCAGCGAGTTTAGCATCAGAACACCTGCCGTCAGGTGAGCGCTGTCGCTCTGCGGCACTTGTTTACAACAAAAAGTACGACTGCAAATTCATAGTTTAGAAAAGTTTATTTGCTTTGACGTAAATCTTTGCGTTGTACGTTTGAACTTGCAGGAGACCACGGCTGGGCATTAGGTGAGCATCAGGAGTGGTCAAAGTACAGCAACTTTGAGGTGGCTACCAACGTTCCGCTAATCGTGTACGTTCCAATTATTGCTTGGTCACGCTTTGCTCGCAATCGCTTGCAATCGGTGGAAAAGACGAAACTCCTGCTAGAACGTAGCCTGTTTCCTTACATCAACCCGCTGTTGCCTCCTCATCACAGCATGACGTCAGGTGCCAGAAGAGAATCTGAATGCGCCAGTGGAAGTGATCGAGTAACTGCCAGGTGTGTGCGTAAGGGAGGCAGGCAAAGCAATGTTTTGGTGGAGCTGGTCGACATCTTCCCAACACTGTGCGACCTTGCAGGTATCCCCAGGCCACCTACCTGTCCCACCAATTCGTCTGCGATACGACTATGTACGGAAGGACGTAGTTTCGCATTGGTGATCCGTAACAGTGACAGCAGACTGCTTAAAAATCACACTTGGGTAAAATCAGCAGTGTTCAGCCAGTACCCACGACCGTCGAATTTCCCGGTGGCGACCAGCGATCAGCCCCGCTTACGTGAGATTGCTGTGATGGGGTATAGTATGCGATGTACACATCACCGATACACGGAGTGGATCGGATTTGACAAGAACATGTTCAGGGGAATATGGAGCGATGTTCGTGCGAGGGAACTGTACTTTCTTGATAAAGATCCAGGGGAAAATCACAACCAGGCATACAATAAATCGCATGCTACTTTTGTTGCAAAACTAGCGAAACAGTTACGGTACCAAATGGAGTTGTCCTAGTTTTAAAATTTCATAATTTTGACGAAAATTGTATGATAAGTATAATTATATTATCGTGAACATATGTATGTGTTCATAGTGTATATTGTATATAGCACACACGCACGTTTACATTATTAAGTAAATGTTTATACATTGTGGTAATTTATTATGTAACATAGTATCAAGAGCTAATAAGAGCTCTATTATTAGCTATTGATAGTATATAAATGTTTAGAAGTCCATGTGATGCCAATTATATGTTATTTTATAGTTTTTATGCTTTTCAATTCTTGATTCGCGTTCGCGTACTGCCACATAGCATGCACAATGTTCATAAGCCAATCCAGAAACCTTGATGCTTTGTTTTTGTAGGGCATGTATTACATGCATTATGCATTTTACATAAACTTCCAAAGAAATAGCAGAACATGTATAGCTACTATGCTTGCCCTGCTAAAACGAAAGCAATGACATACAGCAATTTAATAATTTTGTACAATATTGGTCAAGTCAATGTGTTTTCTGTTTATGTCTGCTGAATCAATATATATTGTCAGGAGTAGATAATAGGGTAGAGATAGTAGGTACCTATTATCTACTCCTGATATTATATATATATAGTAGATAATAGGAGAAAAAAAAATCCATGTAACAAAGTCCATGTTCTATCAACTTACTGCTAGCATGGTGGTACGTATGCACTGTATTTATGGGGGAAACTCGTGGACCTTTCATGCGCGGGCAGTCCCCTCTTCCCGGCAAGTATACGTGATACAGCACAGCACTGCAGCTCGAATCTATATCTGAACTATTCCTGACATGGAGAGGTCTTTGAACGACCGTCTAGAGGTTGATGGGCGCATCTATGCAATGTGGCGTCTGCTTTCTAAATATAGGTATAGTAGTGACCTGCTTTTGAAGCGATTTAATGAGCGGGTAGATACGTTAAATCATCCGACATTTCATCACCAACACTTGTTTTTAATTACACGAGGAATAGGACTGCTTTCCTCTTTTAAAATGTTGAGGGCACACTTACTGATCAAATTAAAAACAGCACGTCATGCTCATTTTTAGCTCACCTTGACATCGTCAAGCTGAGCTATTGCCATGGGTCGTCGTCCGTCGTACGTTCGTTAACATTTCGCTACGGTCAACGATAACTCACGAACCGTTTGACCCACATGTTTGAAATTGGGTATAGTTGTTACTGCTATGCTCCCATATTAAACGTCCTATTTTGAAGCACGCCAGTTGACGTACTTTCGAGCCACGGCAATTTTTTGGCAAAAATGGGAATTGCCATTAGTCAGTTAAGGTTCAACGGATTTTGCTCATTTTTGGTATGTGAATGAATAAGGGCTAGGGGTTTTGATATTTAAAAAAATTTATGCAAATTAGGTAGGGTTTGGCAATTATATAGCATATTATATAGACACAAACAGTCTGTGGTGTCACACTCGTCTGGTTCGTTTTACAAGATTTCATTGACAATATCTTTAATGCAAAATTGGTATTTCCTCTCCATAAAACGTCTATATTAGAGTAAAGTTTTACAAAACATGTCGGAACGCAGCATAACCTATTTATTTCAAACGCTATCGCTACAAAGCGGCTATAGCGCCATCTACGGTCACAAATTGGGATTCATTTTGGTTTATAAATTCTTATTGCGATATACAGATGGCAATCGTTTCTATAATGTACGTCGATGGTTGCTCAATTAAAACTGACTTCTTCTTACTCACTCATTTGTGTCCTTTTTTGTGGCGAGCTACAGTGTCATTGACACTTTCATTTTGTTCACCAGTTGACTAAAGCAAACTTCAAACTTGGATTTCCAACAGCTTGTTTGGTTATGACCGTGCTCGTGAAATATACTGTTTCCATTCATTGCTTTTTATGTCAAAAATAACAGAACCTGTTAAACTTATAACAATCCTGCTTGAGAGTGGTCCAGTTATTTTAAAATCTTGTCCATTTTTACGTACGACTTGCAGTGGCAGAACCAGAAGTGAATTATAGGGGGGGGGGAGAGGGCAATCATGCAAGCTCAAGGCACCAGAGGGGGGAGGGTGTTAGGCTAAAATACCCTTGCCCTGAACAAATTCTGCTATCCTTCCAAGTTGTACTTCTACAAATGTAGAGCCCATAAGAAATGGTTTGCGTACAAGTTGCTATTATGTCAATATAGACTTGCAATTTAATTCTGCAAATCAAATTTTGGAATATGCACTTTTTGGGCTTCTTTATACATGTCACTAAATGTACTTGGCATTCCACATGCATTCCACGTGCGGAGGAAAACAAACTTACTTGTATCATTATGTTACAGAGCTCTTTCATTTATTAACAATACAGTATAACTTTTTACAAGTACCTGACAACTTGTTAAAAGCCATTTCCGGAAATGGATCTTAAGAGCTGCTACTTTAGAAGCACACTCCTAGTTAACACAGACATATCACCGAGACACGTGGGTTTCGTTTCTGTCGCTCTGGTCTACCATCAGAGTCCGGAGAGGGGATTGCATATTTGAAAAGAAAATACTATCCACATATGCAAACCTCTGCGCATACTATATAATTTGTATTACAGAGAAGTAGCCATTTTGTTTCAGGCACTGCAGTTACAGACAAAAGACGTTTTCAAAAGTTTATAACTAGACATTTTGCATGATGAGCTTATGCGAATGGGCGACACAACTGACATATGAGTTCGACCATACTAACAAACAAATTGGAACCAAGCGACCTAGTGCATTGCCTAATCGCGAACTCTCTAATGGTCATGGTCGTGGCCGAGCTCCTTCTCCTTTTTGTACCATGCGGCCAGCTCGGTGGGTGTGAAACTCTGGTCCACACCGGGCTTGGGGTTGTCCCAGATCGGGCTTGTTGTGTATCCGTTGCTGTACAGGAACACTCTCTTGCTGGCTTCGAAGCCCATGAACATGAACCCGGCATATGGTGCAACCTGAATATGCAGAAATCAAAATTCGAATCGTGTATGTTTTGGTGAATAAAGCTGAATATGACATGTTAGCGTTACTCTAGTCTAGACAGTTGCTGTTACTCGGGCAATAACGATAAGTATCGTAAAAGTGGGGAAAACCAGACTGTCGAAAATTAATTTTGAAATCCTGGCTTTACACAATATGATAAAATAATATAATACAATACTATAGTAAGACACTATATTGAAAGAAAATTGTGGGCCACATTAAAACACAGAAAGTTATGAATCGCACCGTGCAACGCTTCCCAAAATTCCGATAGTGGTTGACCTTTGAATGAGGTCAAATAGACCATTTTGAGCTAATCCGTAGTAAAACTCCAAATATTGAAATTCCTACTTTAATTCATAACAAACTCAATTGGGAACATGACTGAATATTAGTGTTGGAGATCGGTCCAAATTTCATGATTGATCATCGGTTTTACAAAACGACCGATGATCGATAAATCATCGGTTTTACAAAACGACCGATGATCGATAAATCATCGGTTTTACAAAACGACCGATGATCGATTAATCATCGATCATTTTAGATTGCGGCGACGACGCGTCATCGTCGACACAACCGGCGTATTGCGAAGGAATATTGACATTATTGTATGTGTAGCTAGTATTTAATGGTAAGAAAATTAAGGATACTGTTAGGGTTACGGACGGGTAACACTCTAAAAGGCATTGCAACATAACTGCTCATCAAATTCAATCAAAAAAAAAGTTCGAGTTGTACTCGGTCGTCCGATTTTCTACTCGATTAATCAACTCGGCAGCCCAAACGAGTAATGATCGACGAACTCGATTAATCGGAACACCACTACTGAATATGGCAGCAGGTCTCACTTTACATGGTTTCAACTATTTACCTTAGCCAGGTTGGCGGTGGTTCCACGCCACAGTCCAAGAATTCCGTTCTTCTTCACAGTCTGGACGAAGGCATCAACCATACCGTTGAACTCGATATCAACGCCTCCACCTCCCGCGATCGCCTTGCTCTGAGCCTAGAAAAGTGCACAGCAATCACATATACTAACCACTGCAAATTTTAGCTGACTTGGCCAAAATTACAAATAATATATATTCCCATTACCAAATTTCTGACCTAAGGCCATCCTTAAAAAATTCCATGTTTGCTGTCCCCCGACCCATGATTTTTTTAGTGGGTAGGTAGGTAGGTATTTTTTGTGTGTGTGAGGCATAATAGTTATTTTAAGTCTGTCCTCATGTTTGCCACACATGCTTTGTGTTTCAGTCTTAACTATGAGGAATGTAAAAAAAACAAGTGCCGCAGAGCGACTGGGCTCATCTGAGGTCTGTTGCTACGGTTATAAACGTAACATTTCAGTCGTGCGTAGTGACACCTTTGTTAGGCGCAGATATGCAGATACGCAGTTGCGTACACATCATTTCAGCAAACATTTTTTTTATTGCAGAGAGAGAGAGCGAGAGAGAGGGGGGCGAGAGAGAAAGAGAGAGAGCGAGCGAGAGGAGAGAGAGTCAGTCAGACTAAATTGCTTATAAACAAATAACACCCACGCTGCGCGCTACTGTATCAGTTACGTCATCGATTGAAATGTACATTCCAATTTCGCCGCGCGGCGTCCAAACTTTCGACGAAGATGGCGGGCAGAGGTAAGGCAAACGCACGTATAACGTACAGATTTCTTCAATGTCGGGGAGGATCAACACATCTCGACTGACAGTCAACCATCGGGCTCTGCAGCGTCCACAAGCCAGCATGCTCCACCATATCCCGACATTGCACACTATTGTAACGTCGACGGAGAGAGCCATGCCAAGGACAGTACAAAACTGGCAAATTTTCATTGGTAGGTTTGACGATTCAATTCTGCAATTACTTATCTCAAGATTGATTAAACTGAAGTTAAGAAAGTAATTCTTTCTGCACTTTTGAGCGCAATATACATTTGACCTATCCTGCCAGGACATTCTTCTCACTCTGTTCCCATAGATGGCGTGCATACTGCATCGTATTACGTAGACTGGTACCCGGTCCCACCTCTCGGCTTAGTTACTCGATGGTGGGAGCGAGTACCAGTCTACGTTTAGCCCATGCTGTGATACTATCAGCCATGCTATCAGCCTATTTATAGTTGGCCTTAATCAAAAACAGACGTTTGCGTAAGTGCTATTGACATTGTATTCCCAACGTACAGAATCTCATATAGAGAATGAAGTTCATATATGATTTAAGGCGCGTAAACGTTGTTCAAGTAAGTTTTGCATGCAGAACAGGGAACAATTTCCAGCCAAAAATTTGCATAGCAAATGTGCTATACAAAATAAATTTTGCATAGCAATTGGATAAATTTGTATAGCATTTTTTTTCAGACAATCACAGTGCAAATTTACACCGCAGTGCATGCTTGGCGTGTTATCGTGTCGGCCTGTGACAGGCACAGCTAGCTGACTCGCCCATGTTGGCGAGTAAAAATAATTGTCTAGAACTTTAATCAAATGTTGGT
>NW_014577329.1:17433-53473 GCF_000485595.1 Priapulus caudatus | reverse complement strand
GGGAGATCGAGAGGTCGGTGAGCGAGTGCCAGTCTATGGGCTATAGGCGGCGGGCACGCGCGCACTGCTTTGCAACTCCTGTACGAGCCTCGCCATTGCAACGTTTGCAAAAACGTTCCAGCATTGGCGCAACAAATGAGGTCACGAAGAGCGCCGGTAGGTGTTTCTTCTGATTCTGACAGCCATTTCCATTACTGGCAAGGTTCGCGAATGTCAGAATTCTTACAGTCTTTCTGTGACTTCGCGTGACACAGGCTCGGTTACGAACAACATTACTCGGTTACAGTTTTTTAATACAAGTGAACACTGTTCACGTTCCAAATGTCTGCCCTCTGTGTCCCCCACTAAATTGCGGACTGTTCGCTGGCAGCTATGGATTCGTGCGCGGCCTATGCATTCGGCGCACGGATCCATAGTCTGCCAGCGGCTGCATACTGTCGTTAGGAAATTTCCGCGGTTGCGTGCGCCTTGCCGCGGAACTGCGGCCAAGATCGCGCAGCACTTCGGATAAACACCTTCCTTTCGGCAACGCTTCTCTAGTATCCCGCTCATCTGATATATTCTCTGAGCGCGAACGCGGGATGGGACGGTGCTCTTCATTCGTTTGCCAGCGAGTTTAGCATCAGAACACCTGCCGTCAGGTGAGCGCTGTCGCTCTGGCACTTGTTTACAACAAAAAGTACGACTGCAAATTCATAGTTAGAAAAAGTTATTTGCTTTGACGTAAATCTTTTGCGTTGTACGTTTGAACTTGCAGGAGACCACGGCTGGGCATTAGGTGAGCATCAGGAGTGCGTCAAGTACAGCAACTTGAGGTGGCTACCAACGTTCCGCTAATCGTGTACGATCCAATTATTGCTTGGTCACGCTTTGCTCGCAATCCTTGCAATCGGTGAAAGACGAAACTCCTGCTAGAACGTAGCCTGTTTCCTTACATCAACCCGCTGTTTGCCTCCTCACAGCATGACGTCAGGTGCCGAAAGAGAATCTGAATGCGCCAGTGAAGTGATCGAGTAACTGCCAGGTGGTTGCGTAAGGAGGCAGGCAAAGCAATGTTTTGGTGGAGCTGGTCGCATCTTCCCAACACTGTGCGACCTTGCAGGTATCCCCAGGCCACCTACCTGTCCCACCAATTCGTCTGCGATACGACTATGTCGGAGAGACGTAGTTCCGCATTGGTGATCCGTACAGTGACAGCAGACTGCTTAAAAATCACACTTGGGTAAAAATCAGCAGTGTTCAGCCAGTACCCACAGACCGTCGAATTTCCCCGGGTGGCGACCAGCGATCAGCCCCGCTTACGTGAGATTGCTGTGATGGGGTAATATATGCGATGTACACATCCACGATACACGAGTGGATCGGATTTGAACAAAGACATGTTCAGGGATATGGAGCGATGTTCGTGCGGGGGAACTGTACTTTCTTGATAAAGATCCAGGGGAAAATCACAAACAGGCATACAATAAATCGCATGCTACTCTTTGTTGCAAAACTAGGCGAAACAGTTACGGTACCAAATGGAGTTGTCCTAGTTTTAAAATTTCATAATTTTGACGAAATTGTATGATAAGTATATTATATTATCGTGAACATATGTATGTGTTCATAGTGTATATTGTAATATAGCACACACGCACGTTTACATTATTAAGTAAATGTTTATACATTGTGGTAATTTATTATGTAACATAGTATCAAGAGCTAATAAAGAGCTCTATTATTAGCTATTGATAGTATATAAATGTTTGAAAGTCATGTGATGCCAATTATATGTTATTTTATAGTTTTTATGCTTTTCAATTCTTGATTCGCGTTCGCGTACTGCCACATAGCATGCACAATGTTCATAAGCCAATCCAGAAACGCTTGATGCTTTGTTTTGTAGGGCATGTATTACATGCATTATGCATTTTACATAAACTTCCAAGAAATAGCAGAACATGTATGCTACTATGCTTGCCCTGCTAAAACGAAAGCAATGACATACAGCAATTTAATAATTTTTGTACAATATTGGTCAAGTCAATGTGTTTTCTGTTTATGTCTGCTGATCAATATATATTGTCAGGAGTAGATAATAGGGTAAAGATAGTAGGTACCTATTATCTACTCCTGATATTATATATATATAGTAGATAATAGAGAAAAAAAAAATCCATGTAACAAAGTCCATGTTCTATCAACTTACTGCTAGCATGGTGGACGTATGCACTGTATTTATGGGGGAAACTCGTGGACCTTTCATCGCGCGGCAGTCCCTCTTCCCGGCAAGTATACGTGATAACAGCACAGCACTGCAGCTCGAATCTATATCTGAACTATTCCTGACTGGAGAGGTCTTTGAACGACCGTCTAGAGGTTGATGGGCGCAATCTATGCAATGTGGCGTCTGCTTTCTAATATAGGTATAGTAGTGACCTGCTTTTGAAGCGATTTAATGAGCGGTAGATACGTTAAATCATCGACATTTCATCCAACACTTGTTTTTAATTACACGAGGATAGGACTGCTTTCTCTTTTAAAATGTTGAGGGCAACACTTACTGATCAAATTAAAACAGCACGTCATGCTCATTTTTAGCTCACCTTGACATCGTCAAGCTGAGCTATTGCCATGGGTCGTCGTCCGTCGTACGTTCGTTAACATTTCGCTACGGTCAACGATAACTCACGAACCGTTTGACCCACATGTTTGAAATTGGGTATAGTTGTTACTGCTATGCTCCCATATTAAACGTCCTATTTTGAAGCACGCCAGTCGACGTACTTTCGAGCCACGGCAATTTTTTGGCAAAAATGGGAATTGCCATTAGTCAGTTAAGGTTCAACGGATTTTGCTCATTTTTGTATGTGAATGAATAAGGGCTAGGGGTTTTGATATTTAAAATTTTTTTATGCAAATTAGGTAGGGTTTGGCAATTATATAGCATATTATATAGACACAAAAGTCCTGTGGTGTCACACTCGTCTGGTTCGTTTTACAAGATTTCATTGACAATATCTTTAATGCAAAATTGGTATTTCCTCTCCATAAAACGTCTATATTAGAGTAAAGTTTTACAAAACATGTCGGAACGCAGCATAACCTATTATTTCAAACGCTATCGCTACAAAGCGGCTATAGCGCCATCTACGGTCACAAATTGGATTCATTTTGGTTTATAAATTCTTATTGCGATATACAGATGGCAATCGTTTCTATAATGTACGTCGATGGTTGCTCAATTAAAACTGACTTCTTCTTACTCACTCATTTGTGTCCTTTTTTGTGGCGAGCTACAGTGTCATTGACATTTTCATTTTGTTCACCAGTTGACTAAAGCAAAACTTCAAACTTGGTTTCCAACAGCTTGTTTGGTTATGACCGTGCGTTGCTTTTATGTCAAAAATAACAGAACCTGTTAAACTTATAACAATCCTGCTTGAGAGTGGTCCAGTTATTTTAAAATCTTGTCCATTTTTACGTACGACTTGCAGTGGCAGAACCGAAGTGAATTATAGGGGGGGGGGGGGGAGAGGCAATCATGCAAGCTCAAGGCACCAAGGGGGGGAGGTGTTAGGCTAAAATTACCCTTGCCCTGAACAAATTCTGCTATCCTTCCAAGTTTGTACTTCTACAAATGTAGAGCCCATAAGAAATGGTTTGCGTACAAGTTGCTATTATGTCAATATAGACTTGCAATTTAATTCTGCAAATCAAATTTTGGAATATGCACTTTTTGGCTTCTTTATACATGTCACTAAATGTACTTGGCATTCCACATGCATTCCACGTGCGGAGGAAAACAAACTTACTTGTATCATTATGTTACAGAGCTCTTTCATTTATTAACAATACAGTATAACTTTTTACAAGTACCTGACAACTTTGTTAAAAGCCATTTCCGGAATGGATCTTAAGAGCTGCTACTTTAGAAGCACACTCCTAGTTAACACAGACATATCACCGAGACACGTGGGTTTCGTTTCTGTCGCTCTCGGTCTACCATCAGAGTCCGGAGAGGGGATTGCAATATTTGAAAAGAAAATACTATCCACATATGCAAACCTCTGCGCATACTATTAATTTGTATTACAGAGAAGTAGCCATTTTTGTTTCAGGCACTGCAGTTACAGACAAAAGACGTTTTCAAAAGTTTATAACTAGACATTTTGCATGATGAGCTTATGCGAATGGGCGACACAACTGACATATGAGTTCGACCATACTAACACAACAAATTGGAACCAAGCGACCTAGTGCATTGCCTAACATCGCGAACTCTCTAATGGTCATGGTCGTGGCCGAGCTCCTTCTCCTTTTTGTACCATGCGGCCAGCTCGGTGGGTGTGAAACTCTGGTCCACACCGGGCTTGGGGTTGTCCCAGATCGGGCTTGTTGTGTATCCGTTGCCTGTACAGGCACTCTCTTGCTGGCTTCGAAGCCCATGAACATGAACCCGGCATATGGTGCAACCTGAATATGCAGAAATCAAATTCGAATCGTGTATGTTTTGGTGAATAAAGCTGAATATGACATGTTAGCGTTACTCTAGTCTAGACAGTTGCTGTTACTCGGGCAATAACGATAAAGTATCGTAAAAGTGGGGAAAACCAGACTGTCGAAAATTAATTTTGAAATCCTGGCTTTACACAAATATGAAAAATAATATTAATACAATACTATAGTAAGACACTATATTGAAAGAAAATTGTGGGCCACATTAAAACACAGAAAGTTATGAATCGCACCGTGCAACGCTTCCCAAAATTTCGATAGTGGTTGACCTTTGAATGAGGTCAAATAGACCATTTTGAGCTAATCCGTAGTAAAACTCCAAATATTGAATTCCTACTTTAATTCATAACAAATACTCTGGGAACATGACTGAATATTAGTGTTGGAGATCGGTCCAAATTTCATGATTGATCATCGGTTTTACAAAACGACGATGATCGATAAATCATCGGTTTTACAAAACGACGATGATCGATTAATCATCGATCATTTTAGATTGCGGCGACGACGCGTCATCGTCGACACAACCGGCGTATTGCGAAGGAATATTGAACATTATGTATGTGTAGCTAGTATTTAATGGTAAGTAAATTAAGGATACTGTTAGGGTTACGGACGGGTAACACTCTAAAAGGCATTGCAACATAACTGCTCATCAAATTCAATCAAAAAAAAAGTTCGAGTTGTACTCGGTCGTCCGATTTTCTACTCGATTAATCAACTCGGCAGCCCAAACGAGTAATGATCGACGAACTCGATTAATCGGAACACCACTACTGAATATGGCAGCAGGTCTCACTTTACATGGTTTCAACTATTTACCTTAGCCAGGTTGCGGTGGTTCCACGCCACAGTCCAAAAATTCCGTTCTTCTTCACAGTCTGGACGAAGGCATCAACCATACCGTTGAACTCGATATCAACGCCTCCACCTCCCGCGATCGCCTTGCTCTGAGCCTAGAAAAGTGCACAGCAATCACATATACTAACCACTGCAAATTTTAGCTGACTTGGCCAAAATTACAAAAATATATATTCCCATTACCAAATTTCTGACCTAAGGCCATCCTTAAAAATTCCATGTTTGCTGTCCCCGCGACCCATGATTTTTTAGTGGGTAGGTAGGTAGGTATTTTTTGTGTGTGTGAGGCATAATAGTTTATTTTAAGTCTGTCCTCATGTTTGCCACACATGCTTTGTGTTTCAGTCTTAACTATGAGGAATGTAAAAAAAACAAGTGCCGCAGAGCGACTGGGCTCATCTGAGGTCTGTTGCTACGATTATAAACGTAAATTTCAGTCGTGCGTAGTGACACCTTTGTTAGGCGCAGATATGCAGATACGCAGTTGCGTACACATCATTTCAGCAAACAATTTTTTTATTGCAGAGAGAGAGAGCGAGAGAGAAAGAGAGAGAGCGAGCGAGCGGAGAGAGAGGGAGAGAGTCAGTCAGACTAAATTGCTTATAAACAAATAACACCACGCGCGCGCTACTGTATCAGTTACGTCATCGATTGAAATGTACATTCCGATTTCGCCGCGCGGCGTCCAAACTTTCGACGAAGATGGCGGGCAGAGGTAGGCAAACGCACGTATAACGTACAGATTTCTTCAATGTCGGGAGGATCAACACATCTCGACTGACAGTCAACCATCGGCTCTGCAGCGTCCACAAGCAGCATGCTCCACCATATCCCGACATTGCACACTATTGTAACGTCGACGGAGAGCCATTGCCAAGGACAGTAACAAAACTGGCAAATTTTCATTGGTAGGTTTGACGATTCAATTCTGCAATTACTTATCTCAAGATTGATTAAACTGAAGTTAAGAAAGTAATTCTTTCTGCACTTTTGAGCGCAATATACATTTGACCTATCTGCCAGGAAATTCTTCTCACTCTGTTCCATAGATGGCGTGCATACTGCATCGTATTACGTAGACTGGTAACGTCCCACCCTCTCGCTTAGTTACTCGATGGTGGAGCGAGTACCAGTCTACGTTTACCCATGCTGTGATACTATCAACCATGCTATCAGCCTATTTTATAGTTGCCTTAATCAAAACAGACGTTTGCGTAAGTGCTATTGACAATTGTTATTCCAACGTACAGAATCTCATATAGAGAATGAAGTTCATATATGATTTAAGGCGCGTAAACGTTGTTCAAGTAAGTTTTGCATGCAGAATTTCACTGTGAAATTTAATCTTCCACGATCACACAAGTACCGGTACTACCATCAAACACAGTTCAGTCCTTTGTTAACAGTCAACAAATCCATGTTTAACCCTCCTCTTGAGGGTCAAAAGGTTATCAGACACTTTGAAAGCACATTTCATGGTCCTTTCAATAAAGCCATAAAAATGGTAGGTCACCGCTGAAACAAAAAAGTTTTCCAATCGCTCCGTCAGACCATGTCCTCAGAAAATGTCTGATATCCGACCTTTTCCCCACTGCCCTTTGACCTGTGACCTCCAATTTCGCACTGGTGATGGGTTTCCTGCCCATCACACTATACACCGAAGGAATATTAAGAGCATAGGTCGAGCCGTTCAGATTTGTGCCGCAATTCCGTATTTCCTCCTATACCTTAAGTTAAGGGGGAAATATTCCCCCTCCGTTTACACATCTTGACCTTTAACCCTTGACCCCCAAATTGGTCATCCCGAGTCCTTTTCACGATCCCCCCCCGACGTCCCGAATATCGTGACCGTACATCGAGCGGTTAAGATTTGTGCCCAACTGTTGACGCACGGACGGACGGACGCTCATGCGATTCTACAAGCTGCATCTGACTACGTCAGATGAGCTAAAAAAAAAATGAAACCCAAAATGTCAAAAAAAAACTTTTGGGTCGCGGCTATTTTCGTGGGTCGGTCGGAGGACAGCAAACATATAATTTTTTAAGGATGGCCTAAGCAACCTTGATACACACAATAGCTATGGTTACAGACAGTCAATGGCTCTCCCAGTCCAAAGTTACACAATAGCTATGGTTACAGACAGTCAATGGCTCTCCCAGTCCAAAGTTAGTATATGTCTTTAAACATTTAATCCAACTATATCATGGTAAAATATTTACATGAATTATGAGCTGTTTAGCTAGATAGACAAATAACCTTGGCTAATGGTAAATGAGCCAACATGCAACATTACCCATCACAGTGTCAATTACCTTACATGCCTTCAATGACTATTCTAAAAGGGAGTAACACATTGTTAACATATCAAATTGTTAATTATTAACCAATGGTAACAATTTATCAGACTTCCATTTCAGTTTAACTGATGGCATTTTACAATCATTAATGATGACATCGTCCATTCAAGGTTAAATTAAGGAAAATTTGTGTATAAGCTACACAAACCTTCTTATGCACTCATAGAAGCATAACCACCAAGGTTACATAATAATTATCATGAATAGATAACACACCTGCAACTTCTTTCTGATGGTGTCGAATGGGAAGGAGAACGTCTGTGCGAAAGAAGCTGCCAAACAGCCGTTAATGAAGTTCTCAACGGGAGACATCTCAGTCTTGGGCTTGCCCCAGGCCTTGTCCAAGACTTCGTACGCCATGAACGTACCTCCAGCGAAGGGTATCACACCTTGAGAAGCAATTACATAGAATTATTACTTCAACTGCTCACTAACATGACTCATCATTACTCACATAGATTACAATATTTTATCATAATTTTATTACTTACGCATTTACAAACTTACCAATGATAGAGGTGGACATTCCCTTGTAGAAAGCCAAGATTCCCTCCTCCTTTGCGATCAGTCTGAAGGCGTCAATGATACCCTTGTACTTCTTCTTTGTGGGGTCGGAATGCTGAGCTGTCAACCTGGTTTTCACCATGTCAGTTGGGTACGTGGTAACGGTAGCAACGATTCCACCTCCTGAACCGGCGGCCATGGCAGATAGAGCGCCGAGGCGGCCATGCTCATCCACCATCCATAGCTTGAACTGGTTGAAAGCTGCAAACTGGATAGCGGAGTAGGGGAAAAGACGAATGCAAGCGATACCATTACCCTTCCAGAAAGCCCTGACTCCTTCATTTGTGTAGACATTTGAAAAGGTTTTCAGGAAGCCGGCTCTGGTGTCCTTGGTGCCAACTTGGGACAGAATCTTGACAACGTCGAGTGGGGAAGTGATCGTTCTACTTGTGACTCCAGCAATACCGCCAGAAATGAAATTTTGACCAAATGTCATGCGGTCATCCTTCTTGGCCTTTCCCATGTTTAATCTTGGTTACGTAGGGAAATAGCGCAGAAAAGCTGGCTTCAATCTGGAGACACGCGAAGAACGTTCCACACTTTCCTCACAATTGGTGAAAGAGGTCGAACTAAGGGGAAAACGTCATGCATTGACGGATAACCATCGTTTATGACGTCATGATAGTAGTTACGCGATCCGAAATAGTCCTACTTAAATCTTAAATAGTATTATAGGAACTAATAATTAACATTAAATTTAATTTCCATACAAACACAAGACATATTGTCACCAGATAATTAGTTGCATATATTATAATATTGTGGTCTACGGTCATTTTAGTCGAATCATCAAAAGGTGTGAGACGGTTCCTGAGCGGTCACGTGACCTTCTGTGACGTGTCGCGCATGTAGACATTGACAGATTTGGAAAACTCCGCTGATGTCGCTGCCATCGTTCGGAAGGGTTCGGTTTCAAAATGGCAGCCCCCATGATGAAATTTGTGTTACATGATTCTGTGCCAAAGGTATCATACTTTACAACTTTAATTACATAGTAGACTCACGCCTGATGCGTATTTTAGTTCTGAGCAGCTGGACGCAACTAGTTGCTGCCGATCGCTTTCAGTTGCTCGAAATCCAGTTGCTTCCAGTCGAGTCGGCTCGCAAGCCTGACATAAGCCCCCCTTTTTAAGAGTAATAGTAATACTATTAGTATTACTAATACTAATAGCCCGACCATGCAGGCTGTGCGACCGATTGTCTATACAGCCTGACACCCTTCCATACAAAAATCCTAGGCCGTGGCTACGCGACCGGTTCCGGACGAGGAGCCGCTAGGCTACGAGTCCGGACATCCATCTCACACAGTGAGCTTGCGACACGTACACGCATGATTACGCAATGGGACGCTCTGCTGATTGCCATGTGTGTGTGTGTGTGTGTGTGTGTGTGTGTGTGTGTGTGTGTGTGTGTGTGTGTGTGTGTGTGTGTGTGTGTGTGTGTGTGTGTGAGAGAGAGAGAGAGAGCCTCAGAGAGGTGTGCGTGTGCGTGTGTGTGTGTGAGAGAGAGCGAGAGAGGATCGACGGATGAAAGGATAGACGGCCGCAGAGCGTCCCGCTGCGCAGTCATGCGTGTACGAGAGTCGCGCGATCACTGTGGGAGTGGATGTCCGGACGCGTAGCCTGGAGGCTAGGCGACCGGTTCCGGACGCGTAGCCACTGCGAAAAACCTATCACCTCTGCAGATCTAGATGAATAACTGTGTATATCTCAAATAAAACTATTCTATTACCACCTTTGACTTGCCTTGTTTGAAATATGAACGTTAACTCACAGTTGTCCTGCTTCTAAACTAGAATGTATCTCTTAATTCATGGTATAATCTGCTAATTCTCACAGCATATCAACTTTCCAAGCAGCTTTACACGATTAATTGTTTACCCGCCATGTTTACACTGCGCATGCTCAACGGAAGAGAGACACGGAAAACCCGAAACGGAAAATATTCGCTAGAAAATACTACAAAAATAGTACAATAGCTGCACGATGGCTCTCACGGCAATTATACACCAAAGCAAGTGAAACGATGTTCACAAATGTCTGGGCCATTTGTAAAAACCTTAGATGACATGTTCTCGGATGTAGGGGTGGTTTACATGAGGACCGCAGATCGTTTAATTTCCCTTGTTCGATCCATTGCGGATTTTAGTCACAGTCGGAATGATACAATTAACATAGTGGCAAATTCATAAATTTGGTTGCATTAGTCTCAAAAAGTTGCTGTAACCCCGTAAGTACCCAGCACATCGTAGCACACTGCTGGTTACAAGAAGGTGGATGTATACTGATTCATTTGGTATATCACATGTGAAGTGTTCTTTGGCGATACTTGGCAAATAAGACAACTACGTGTTTAGCTGCAGCCAATGTTTGAAACGGTCTTCTAACCCTAGCAAGACCGTTTCTTGGAGCTATAAGAGTAAGAGTAAGAGTAAGACTAGTACTAGTACTATTACTAGTAGACCGAATAATTCTGTCCCAGATAACGTTTTATATTTTGGATGCGTTATACTGGGACAGAACGGGGTGCATTGAAATTTCGTGAGATCGCATGCAAAATGCATGCGCTGCTAATGCGGCCCGTACGTCGGTATCGGCGGGTAAAAAAAGTCTACCGTTCCCTTCTACATGGCTTTACCTTGTAAATGGTGTGCGTGAATATTCACTTCAATCGTTATTCACTTCTTAAAAGATTGTTTTTCAGAAACCCCGCTTCATTCCACTTTAGTAAATTTCATTCGCCATTCACAAACAATCAGAGCGAGCCTTACAATAGCCTGGTTTTCTCTTGTATCTGTGGCGCTGCTGTAGGGTTAGAGGAAATATTTTATTAACTTGGGTACTACGTCGACTACTTAGAAGAAAATCACAATGGACTACTTAGAAGAAATTTATTCGGAATACAAATTTAGATTTGAAACAAAACCAGAGTGGAACGCACGAACCCACGTGACTAAAATAATTTTCTCTAGCCCTCCTACAGCGCCACAGATACAAGAGAAAACCAGGCTATTGTAAGGCTCGCTCTGATTGGTCTGATTGTTTGTAAATGGCGAATGCGATTTACTAAAGTGGAATGAAGCGAGGTTTCTGAAAAACAATCTTTTAAGAAGTGAATAACGATTTAAGTGAATATTCACGCACATCAGTAGCAAGGTAAAGCCATGTAGAAGGGAACGGTAGGCTTTTTTACCCGCCGATACCGGCGGACGTGCCGCATTAGCAGCGCATGAATTTTGCATGCGATCGCATTTTGCATGGGATATCACGAAATTTCAATGCACCCCGTTCTGTCCCAATAACCCTCAAAATATAAAAAAGGTTATCTGGGACAGAATTATTCGGTCTATATTACTAGTAGTACTGCTCATAGGGTCTATGTCCTCCAGGGAACTGCCGGAACGTACCCTGGGTACAGTCCGGTATACCGGAACATACCCTGGTCACTATTTGATATGGTTAGGATTAGGGTTAGGGTTAGGGAGTAGACGTAGGCATAGGCAACTCCCTAGACTCGTTAGTGGAGTAGGCTAGGTACGGTCCGGCATATTAGATAGTACCAGGGTACGTTCCGGTATACCGGACCGTACCCAGGGTACGTTCCGGCAGTACCCCGGGGGACATAGACCCTCTCAGCAGTAGTAATAGTAGTAGTACCAGGGTAGGGGTTAATAATGACAAACCCCAATAATAAGTTTGTCATTAGACATTATTAACCCCTGGTAGTACGTATACTATAGTACTAATACTATAGTACTAGTAGTAGTAGTTAGTACTACACTATAGTACGTATTACTAATTACAATGATACAATCCAATTCAATTCAATTTATTTGTTTGAAACTGTAAAACATACAGATTATGACAATGAATAACTTCAATAAGTGAAACAATCGCATATAAGTAACAGGGCACGAAATTAGCACCGGCCCACCGGCATATGCCGGCAAATTATTTGGAGGGCCGTAACATTGG
The DNA here is from genome assembly GCF_000485595.1 of Priapulus caudatus. Classification (NCBI taxonomy): domain Eukaryota; kingdom Metazoa; phylum Priapulida; class Priapulimorpha; order Priapulimorphida; family Priapulidae; genus Priapulus; species Priapulus caudatus. Next base: position 41,216 of record NW_014577329.1, on the reverse strand, counting down.
CAAAACACCGGCCCTCCGAGCCGGTGGCGGTAGTTTCAGCCGTGTGAGCGAGTACCTACATTTATATTTATAGCATTAATGAGCAAATAGCCTACAATACTGTTTTACCTAAAGGATATCACGCCATAATTTATCAACATCTTACAAATTTGAAATCAAGAATACAAGCGTGAAACATGACATTGACAAAAACACTACGGACATCATTCACGATCTGCATTATAGTCTGTTCAACAGCTACTATGCGATGCCGCACACTACAACATTTTTCGGACAAGCAAGAGTCGGTGAAACAGTCCTATCTTAATTTTTTGAAAAAAAAAACATTTGTGAGGGCTGGTAAATTATGGTGAGGGCTGATAAAAAAAAAACTTCTGTTGCCAATTAACCCTCTGGGCCGGTGCAAAAAAAATCAGAATTTCATACCCTGAAAGAATATAATAGTGAAAATGCAATACAATAAATCAATATAAAATTAAAATTTACAAAGTAATATAGTAAGAAGACATAGAGATGATAGACATGACATAGTCACATAGCTAAGAACTAAGCAAGAACACACACTTGCAAAGCAGTAGTATTGGCTAAACTTTGGTATTTGATCGAGCTAATCAATATAAAAATAAATGTTTGGGCACTAGGGCTAGTAAAGTAGTATAGTATACAAGCAACTGACACTGCGATGGAACTTCAGTGAATCTTCGAAGCGTGCCAGGCTATAAGTGATGCCGACGCAATGCAACACTGTCACTATTTAAATTATTTAGGGCTGCATATTTGTATTTTCGGTATGATTGCGTTTGATAAACAGCCAAATCTCAATCTGACCAATTTATGGTGATTTGCATTGAACTCCAGAGTTGCAGGCTTAAATCAGGATGTTTTATCTTGTTGGCTAGAGTTTTCTAACGTATTACGGGCTACGTACACAGTACAGCATAGCGTACCATGCTGCAAAGGTTCACTGCTATTTCCTACCACTGCAGCTTTTGTAGCAGGAACAAAGAGTTACACAGGTACAGGGCTCCCTCTGGATGTCTTAAAGTTTGAGCCAAGACTTGAAGACTTGATCACATGAGTGACCATTGACGAGTCACCAAAGTTAATTTTAGCCACACATGAAAAACTATAGCCACTGTTCACATTATCATCTGCGCTAAGCAAGGCATAAACAGGTGATGGGTATGGGAAAAGAAGTGTACAAAGACTGTCCTAATGAAGTAATCAAGTAAAAATGTAGTGAAGGTGGCAAATGCCAGCGGTACCGTAGCCCTGCAGGTAGACTTATGAACCAGTCTGATTATGAGTATTGTCTAAAGTTTTTATTACATATATATATATATATATTATATCCTCTGTTCCTTTGCAAATTGTACGAGGTGAAAAAAGGCAATCCTATAGGCCTGATCATATTATGATAGAAATATTATATTTATAAAGGAATTTTGAGAGAAGTTGGTCAGAAAGCCATCTTCAAGCGTGCAACTTTCGATGGTTTACTATAAAATGTTAACTTTTTCAGGCACTGGAGTCTTGTGTTGGACCTGAGTCATATGGCTATTTGTGTGGGATTTGGAATCGAGAGAAATGGATAGTAATTGGAGCACTTTCATGTCGTGTTCAGAAATTGTCTTCGCTTGTTAGCCAGCTGAAAGAAACTCTAGTTCTTCTCCCTGGAGGTATGCACAATACCGAAATTTGGAAGGTGGTAGCCTGAACCTGCTCCCCAGGGCATAGAGCTGTCCATGTAAAGTCAACAATTCTAAGTTTCGATTCTGATAACATGAACCTATAATAACTTAATATAACTTATATAACTGATTAATTATGGTGACTTAATATTGCTCCAGGTGTAGGAATATGTGGTGTGTATTATGGTAGTCAGGAGACAATTACCGAGGAGCACGTAAAGCAGTTTGCATTCAAGAATCTAACTGCTGAATTTCAGGTGGGTCATAGCAGAATTAAACTAGGTGAAAACAACCATTTGTAATAATCAAAATAGAACAATTAAGTGTAATGTTTTGACATGCAATACTGTCTCTTTTTAATTTGCAACTTATGTTGGAAAAACGAATGTCATATATACACTTATGAGAAACTCCCTTCACATTTCTTAAATGCAGGTAAGACATAGTAAATAACTGTGCATTGGTTCATTACATTGATAATTTGTTGTGGTTGCAGGAGATTTCTGGATGTGAGTCGCCATGCATTGTAGCAGTACATTTAGTGGCGGGTGTTAAGCCCAGTAATATCTATCAGTATGACATCAGGTGGGTGTATGTATTCGTACTACCGTATACTTTATTTGGGTAATCTCCTTTTTATTGTTGACACCTTGAAACAAGTTACTATATGTGGTATTAGCTTATGACTCCCTGTAGCAGAACCTATAGTTTTAACATTATAGAATTTATATTTTAAACATCAGAAAGAATTTATCAAAAGGGAATATCAACCAAAGGTCTAAACAGTTATCACACTTTTTTGTTGGTTTATTCAGGAACACAGTTATATCTCAGCCTGCATGCTGCATCTCGGACGTGCCTTCGGATAAAGTTGTGCTAAGAGTCCAGGGCAAGCTACGACTCAGTTTTGACCTTAGTGGCAATATATGTAAGTATTATATGTTGAATAATTCTGTCATATAGTCTGCATTCCATCTAACCAAGAAGCAAGTAGTCTTGATGTAGGAGGTATATAGAAACATAAACCAGTATACTGTTAAACTATAACGTATGTAATGAGAAGTGCAAAAAGCAGAATCTTTCTCTGTCTAGCCTCATAGTTGGTTGCTAATGTGAAGTCTGAAAAAATCGTCATCCTCGGTATTGTATTAGATACATCTGCTCGGTTGTTGAGTCTATAAAGTGTTGCAGGTGAGACATTGGCGAGTATCAGAAGTGCAGTGTCAGACCTTAAGCAGCTGGTGAGCAGCAACGTCTCTGCATTCCACGTACGGCAGAGCAATGTGCTGCTGCAGAAGGATGCCAGCAGTAGCCTGATGTTTGTCTCTGACCTGTGGGCATCACTGCAGACAGATGACGCTAGAGCGATGGAGGCGAAAAAGAAGACCGTGCAGAAACGAGTGAGTGTGCGTGAGTTGTGGTGATGATGTTGCCTGTGATTAAAACAGTGGTTGTGATGATGATGATGATGATGATGACGACGACGACGACGACGACGACGACGATGATGGTGCATGGTGATGACGATGATGGTGATGGTGAACAACACTGTTGTTGTTGCTCTAGGCTGTTGTGGATGTAGGCCTGCTACTACAGACAACAGGTGATAATGCTGTTGGAAGGACTCTCACGTGCATACCTGTTATCCAGCTAGAAATGAGTACGTATGAGAAATAACGCTACCGGCTCATCATGATAGACAACGTAATTACATTCCCATGTGCCAAATTAAGATACAGGCTGTCGTTAGGTGTGCAGTTTCCATGGAAGGAATTAAAAAGAATGTCAAATTGATGTACTGTAGTGTTGTGATATTCAGGTAAGATAGATGTATGTAATAATTTAACCATTCATGAAGGAGGCATGCTGCCCAATATATATGCAATGCATAATGACAGTTTATTGTATGTAGCAGTGAAATACTAGAAATTGGTCTTGTAAAATGTTATATATTGCTGTAAAACTTAAATGATGATTTACATTATAGCAGCAAGTCTACTAAAGCAAGATGAAATTCGCTAAACACGTAGGAGCGATTACCCAGTGATTTTTATTTTATGTTTCAGAGGCTTTTACCACTGTGATACACCAGCTTTCCATAGATGCAGTTGCCATAGTGATGGAGTCTGATCCTGCTGCTAAAATGACGGTCGTACTGTGTCAAGCTGTGTGCCGCCAACTGGATGCCATTGACTTGAGCTTCAGGAAATTCCACAAGGTATATGTTAGCACTATTATCAATAGTATATCCACCTGATCTCTTTGTCTACACAATGTACAGTGCTCGACACAGCCGGTCGCCCGGTTGCCATTGGCGACCAAAACCTCTGCTGGGCGATTAAAAAATACCAAAAACAAAATATTACAGGCCCAAAATAAAATCTTTGGGCGAGTACAATTTCTGTTCGGCGTTAACACAGCGCAAAACAAGTGCTCGGATTTCGATTTATCGCAACACTCGGCGGACACGGCTTTCCTATGTAAATGGAGATAATGCTGATTTAAAACTTGTCGCCGTGTTAGCGTGGTTCCATATGTGCCCCTGCGTTTTTGCAAATGTGGCATGCATGATGCAAATGTGGCTTTGTGTTCAATGTGACAAGCTTGTAGGGCCTAAAGTCATGTACCGTTGTACGTCATGGTAGAAATACCAATGGAAAATTGGGCTACCACTTTTCATTTTGGGCCAGAAGAAATAAATTTTCCCGAGTGTCAAGCACTGATGTATATATAGCATTGCATAACAATGCGATTGCTGTCGCATTAGAGATTGTGTCAGAAATTACATAATTTACAACCTTGTGATAATTATGTCGACACAGTGTGTGCAGTCGTCATTGATGAGGCCCCACCACTTCAACCCAGACATGCTTGAACACCTTGTGACAACTATATATCCTGACAGCATGGATGATGCAGCGCTAGGTATACAAAGTCATGCTTGTGAATGATTGTAGTTATGATTTCTACTTAGCATTGTCAGGAATGCCTAATATTGAATATGTTTTAATTAACTTGCAGATCTGCTAATCTATCCAGTGAGTAACTATAGTTATGTGTTATCTGTATAACCTGATAAATGCTTACTGTCAATTCCATACCATTCTTTGCTTCTCTTGTGCTTATATCTTGTGCTAAATGGAATTTACAAAATTCATTAACATTTATGAGTATGCCAGAAAGGGCAGAACTGAGTAGAATGCAATACCCGAAATTCCCCTACTAGCAGGTAAAAAACACCTAATTCGTCCTAATAGAATATTTTATAATAGAATCGCAATTGCTTCAGCATGTTAGAGTTAGAGAGTGATGCAAAATATTCTTGTTCTTGATATCCATTTTTATCGCGTTCATTACAGAGAGCTACCGAAAAGAACTGCATGAGAGATTACACCTACCAGACGATCGGCCATTGTTGAAAAAGGCTGAATGCACTTTTTAGTGCATGTAGCCAGGCGATCGCGGGTATCTTACTAACCCTCATGTAGGGCTTTTGCCATCTGGTGGTAAGCATGTAGACCATGTTTAGCTCACCTTGACATCGTCAAGATGAGGCTATTGCCATGGGTGTCGTCGTCGTCGCCGTCGTCGTCCGTTCGTCCTTCCGTCAACATTTGGCTACGGTCAACGATAACTGGATTTTGGAATTTTTTGGTATGTGAATGAATAAGGGCTGGCCCCAAAACGTATTACAGGGGTTTTGATATTTGAAAAAAATTATGCAAATTAGGTAGGTTTTGGCAATTATATAGGCATATTATATAGACACGCAGATAAACAGTCTGTGGTGTCACACTCGTCTGGTTTGTTTTACAAGATTTCATTGACAATATCTTTAATGAAAAATTGGTTTTCCTCGCCACCCTGCCGATAAAACGTCTATATTAGAGTAAAGTTTTACAAAACATGTCGGAACGCAGCATAACTATTTATTTCGAACGCATCCGCTAACATCAAAGCGGGTATAGCGCCATCTACCATCACAAATTGTGATTCATTTTGGTTTTATAAATTATTATTGCGATATACAGATGGAAACCGTGTGCTACCGCCTAGAAAAACTCATACGAAGTAAACACTTCCATGCAACCAATTATCCTTTGACAAAGTTGTGTTATGGGCAGGGAAACACCATTGTCACGTGGTATATAGCAGCTACGTGGAATAAGCGTATCCTCTCAATCTTACACGTTGCACATCGGGAGCTCCGCATTTAGGCAGTGCCTAAATCTGAATATTATAAAAACGTTAAATGGCGATCATTTAGTGTAACGCCATCACTCGCCCACATCTCAGACTTTCACATCTCAAACATTTATTTTCACATAAAAAAATTACACATAATTATCAGAGTATATAATGGGAGTTCTCCCATATATACTCTTCGTTTCTATAATGTACGTCGATGATTGCTCAATTAAAACTGACTTCTTCTCACTCACTCATTTGTGTCCTTTTTTGTGTGAGCTACAGTGTCATTGACACTTTCATTTATGATCGATTTGTTTTGCATTTTAAACTCATGTTCAATACAGATGTCATGCTGATCCTTAAATTGTTTTCCTTTTGACTGAGCGTGTGTATATTTTACTCTATATAATACTCTCTGTCTATACTCTATCTCTATATAACGTAATATAACCATATTATGTACGGTGTTATAAATCGAATGCAAGAAACAAGAATATACCAAAGACAAGATACTATATATATATATATTATATATGTATATGTATTTGTAAAGTATATAGTATCTTGAGTCATGCCATGCCGAAGGCAACATCTACGAATTAACAGGAAATTATCAACGGTACATGAAGTCATGGCATTTTGTTCTCATAGGGGCTTTCAGTTGTAGCAATACATATCTGCAAGCAGTGACTATCTATCTACTGGTACAGTATTTCACTTTAAAGTTCACTAAGACAAATTAAGTCACTTGGTAATTGCAACTGCTTTACATATTTTTGGGTACAGTGAATGGTGGAAGACAGTACTTGGTGCAGGGTGTGTATGCGTACCACCACTACATGCAAGACCGAATAGATGACAACCACTGGGGCTGTGCGTATAGGTCTCTGCAGACCATTATTTCCTGGTTCCGCCACCAGGGCTACACTAACAGAAGCATTCCAACGCACAGAGAAATCCAAGAGGTATATATTGCTATTGGTGGCGACAATGAAGTCCAGCTTCGTTCTGTCATTTGTGAACTTATTTTTGGTCACTAATCTTTAGGAGAGACATTCTGCATTAATGGCTGGTAACACATATTTTCATAGAGCTATTCTAATAGTTATGCTCTGGCTCTGTACATCAATTATACACATGAATTTAATCGGATAATGCATCTTCCGCAGGCTCTAGTGGAAATTGGAGATAAGCCTAAAACATTTATTGACTCCAGGCAATGGATTGGCTCCAGTGAAGTGAGCTTTGTCTTAGATCATCTGTTGCAGGTATGTTCTTTAAATGTCTTCTTTTAGCTTCAGGCTATTTTTGAGTAGGCTATTTATCGAGTATATGCATGTGAGATTTTCTACCATACTTCATTTTGGTTGAAAATTTTAAGCTTTGGTTTGGAAATATCTCACTTTGTGTGCCGCACAATAGATTTGCTGTTATATAATAAATACATTCTGGTTGCATTTTCAGGTCACGTCCAAGCTGTTGTTTGTGAATGCAGGGTCAGAGATGGGCACCAAAGCTAGAGAGCTTGCTGTTCATTTCCAGGTGCATGGCACACCCATCATGATCGGTAAGAAATAATATTTATGTGTACTCCACATTACAACGTTCAGTATTCTACTACAGACACGCACTTAACCACGGTCACAGTAATCTCTGTCACAGCCATACAGCGAACCAACACCACAGCGCTAACAGTCACAGCACAGTTAGTTTGAGTTGGGTTGTGATCATTGCATCTAAGGAACAGTATATGGAAATCTTGTTTTTATAGGTGGTGGTGTGTTGGCACATACAATTCTTGGTGTGGATTGGAATGAGGTAACAGGAGATGTTAAATTCCTCATTCTTGATCCACACTACACTGGAGGAGAGGACCTTAAAGTCATTCAGACCAAGGTATTGCTAAACATGAACATACGTACACTGTAACATAGGCTCATAGGGTCTATGTCCCCTAAGGTACTGCCGGAACGTACCCTGGGTACGGTACGGTATACCGGAACGTACGCTGGTAACTATCTAGCTGATATGGTTAGGGTTAGGGTTAGAGTTAGGGTTAGGGTTAGGGAGTAGGCGTAGGCGGCTCCCTAGACTCGTAAGTGGAGTAGGCAAGGTACGGTCCGGCGTATTAGATAGTAGTATTTAGTACCAGGGTACGTTCCGGCAGTACCCTGGGGGACATAGACCCTATCAGCGTAACATAGACTGCTATAATTATTTAAAGGGCCACTATACCCTAGAATTTTTATTCCCGATTTATTTTGCATGTTACAAACCGAGGGCTAATCACAAAAGTGCAATTATAGTTATACCTAACTGCTGTTTAACAGAATTTTTTTATTTTAGGCCAAATTCGTCCATATTATAACTAAAACTAAGAGTGGTTCATAAGATATTGCAATCCTTCTCCTCTTAAATTAACAAATAAGAAATATCCCTGTCTAAGTCTGTAGCCTGCAGCTGAAAAGCTGGCATGTATGTAGCATGATTTAAATCTATTTTAACGGAAATTATGCACTACCTAGGGTCACGTCTCCCTACCAATGTCATACCAATGTCATACCAATATTGGCATTTTCAGTTAAATGCAATTGTGATGGTAGTAAGTAGTAATGTAGTGAGTCTTATGCATATAGGGATTGGTATATATTGTATCAGGAGTCTATCAATATATCTATTGATAGACTCCTGATTGTATCTTAGGAATATAGATTTGGTATACACATATTTTCATCTATACATCCATACAGGGTAATCAGCTATAGATAAATAGGTAATGATCAAATAATTTGATCTTGTCTGCAGTACGTTGCTTTGTTTGCAGGGCTGGTGCGGATGGAAAAGTGTAAATTTCTGGGACCAGAATGCATATTACAACATGTGCATGCCACAGCGGCCAAGAGTACTTTGATATTTTTGCTATGTGATGTTAAAACAGAGATCAAGAATGTTCAGTTACACTGCCATGTCTAGCTTCAGTAAACACTTGAACATAGCATATGATGATACATAAGCTATCTTCTTCTTTATCCTTTAATGAGCAGTGTAACTCTGGTATATAATCCCCATTGTATCGCATTGTTTTAACCCTTTCTTTTGCTTAGAGATAACGCAACTCCTGTTTTTTTTCACAATTTTCAGTTAAATTGAATTTTGTTTAACTGGCATATCAATTTTTGCTGTGCAGTAATAATAACAAGTTATTTTTAAATCATCAATATGTTATTTGTAACAGTAGTGCTTGTACTGCCCCTCAGTGATGATCTAAGATGCACTGGACTAACATGGTACATACACTAAACATTTTGCCATGCCCGTTTATATATCACTAGTATTAAACTTTGGAAATAGTTTGTAATACAATTAATGCCCAATTTAACTGCATCTAATAGTAAAATCTCTAAGGTTGCCATCGAGTAGTTATCGATATTCTTCAATCTTCATGCATCTTACCAGTGCTATCTTAAAAAGGTATTGTAAATCAACTCAATTTTTATTGAAATTAATGCAGAAATCTGGGCAAGTGCTAACCTTTATATGGCTTACTATATATGTACAGAGTCTGTGGGACATAAAAACCACTTCAGTGAATTTGTGTAAAGTAAACAGCTTCATTATAAAAATTCAAGGGTTTTATTTCAAATGATTATCACTCACAACCCACAATAGTTTTTTTTTATTCACTTGCGATTATGTGGTACTAAAATGTTTAATTAGGTCATGGCTTTGATATGGTTGCGATGGGTTTATTTCTTATGTGTACATGTGTAACTATCATTGTGTATGGGTGATATTTAATATTAAATATTAATTTAAATAAAACTATTTTCCTACCAAATGTGTAGGTTTATAAAGGTAGCATCGTATGTATATTTGTTGAAAATTTTATGTGAATTTACGATAGGTACGAGAGCCATCTAAAATCAATGATGAAGCTTCGAACATCTAAACAGTTGAGTGTATAAGAAGCTGTCATGTGAAAGAAATAATACAATGGCATTTAGAGAGAATAATCAAATAACAACACGCAAGCCAGCAAACGAGAGACTGCAGTGAAAAACGAGAGAGTGCATGGCTGTTAAACATAATTTATTTTTCTTCAAACGCATTTCCAATATTTCCAGTGCTATAGTGCTACACCACACTACTGACCGTAAAATGCACTCTACAACTTCACTCACGCACGGTACACGTATGGCACACATAGAGACCACACTATGGCAATATATTAAGAAGAATAGTGCGAGGAGAGCACCGTGCACAATTCGCACCAGTGAATGTACGTACACACAGTGTGCCATGGATAAGTTATTAAACCACCGAAAGCAGTGAATGGTAGACACATCTATCCGACGGGCTCACAATTATCTATACTTTCCACATTCCGCATAAATAGTCTGCTTTCCAATAGGTAATACAACATACAGTGCTGTACTTCATACTGTGTAGTAAAACGTAGCTCTGGCATGATTAGATAAGCCGTATACGTGTGCAACGTTACACGTATAGACAGCATCACCTAGAACCGTACTGATGGTAACTGCATCGACTGTTCAATTCGCAATTATACCTAGCTATAGTATTCGTCATCTTCAGGGTGAGACAGTCAACGAGCAATCAGCCGGCATCCCTGCTCAACAACATGGCCAAGAAGCACATTCCCAGTACGTTGCTAAACAGAGATCATACTTCGTTCTAACATTCAAAGGGATAAAATATGGGGAATCGGTAATAACACGGAACCGGCTTGCCACAAAATACGAAAAGCTCAGCCACCATCACCCATCACAAACTTCACCGAAATCGATTTACACTATAGCGACTGCCATCACAGATCCAACACCCGATACATGCACACACGCTTTCTACGGCCGGTGACTCCCCGTCTTGACGCCAAAATTTCGTCGTGCCAATAAATTAGACACAACGACCGACGTTCCTCTTCCCATCCGGGGATTCCCTTTTCCTGGCGCGTGCGTGCGTCACCTGGTGTCAAAGCCGCTTGCCTTCCCAACTACACCCCAGGTGATCTCTCGCACCACGACCATGCTGTACGGGTATTGATTCACAACAGCGGCGCATTACAGAGGGAGCCGATACCTTGCTGCCGCACGAAACCTGCTGCACGGGAGAAGCGAGCGACAACCCCACGCGGGGACATCACCGCCGACTCTCACAGCAGGGGCCACTCACCACCATCGAGTAACACGCACTGAGTTTGACTTCACTTCTCCCGTCAGCGACGCTAGTCGGCCGATTAAATATGCAGGTGTTGTCGACAAGCTTCGACGCGCGAGAATTACCGACGTGCTGGTCCACCGCTGCACCACGATCAAGATGAACATAAAGCAGACAAGTGAAGCAGTCGGCTGTCACCCGCGGCATGGCCAGCGCGGCCCAACGGCATGTATGTTTAGTGAAAAGGCGGAAATGCGTAACACGTAGCACAAATGTTTGCCGAAAACCTTTTGGCTGTTCTTTTGACTAAAGTATGTATTATGTATAAGCTACTGCAACAGTCAACAATATTTACATGTTTTACAAAAAAATTATATTATGTACAATTCACACAATTTAATTTCTAAATGGGAACTAGCACACATATTGTAGTAGTAGGTGAAATAGGGCACGGCCGCACAAGTCAAACTATGTAATTATGTGTACATATGTAAAATAAAGCCATGGATCGGCGCTGTGTACCATAGCACAATCATTGGCAAAATACCCATTACAACAGCTTTAGCCAAATTTCAAAAAAGGTAAATAATTACAAACACGAAAACTGGACACATAGTAGTGGCCAGCATTGAGCCCGCAGAGTCGGGACCGTGAAAAGCGCCCTCTATTGAACAAAGGCATTCAACCAGAAGAGGGACGACGACGCATGCATCCAGTGCACATGACAGACACCGTAGCAGCAGTCAGACCCTGCCTACGACACTCTCTGTTTTCGTGATTCTATCACAGCCTGGTGCACAGAAGGCAGGCAGACGTGCACGCACATGCTGCTGTGCACATTGATATACGCGTGCTTGGACGAACGACCCTTTCTTTTAACCACTCCCTTTTCTTCCCTTAGTGAGATTATCTATCAAATCACCTGGTTCCGTAACGACAGGCATTCGTGGCCTGGTTTATAGACATCAATGTAATGTAGTGCGTTTGCTCCTAACTCAGCTAGTGTCACACGTACGATTCGCCTCATCAGGTCAATAACGGAAACAAGTGTACAGGCGTTTACTTCTGCAACAGTGCGCCTGTTTGGCAATATAAATATGAATACGATTACAAATGCTTTAACAAAAAAAACATTAACGCTACGTTCAAATCGGTTTGCCCCAATTCGAAAGAAAACATCTGAAAATTCCATAGTAATCCCTTTAGGAATCTGCCCAGGGCCTGTATACTTGTTTAAACTCATTACGCAAGCTACTCGCTCATGAGTAGAGCGCTAGGGATATTCAGCAAAATTTTGCCTATGAGAAATGTTGAATCGGTGTTCCAAGACTTGCTTTCTATCGGCACACAAACGTAGCAATTCCAGGCAGAGCTGTATTCGAAACGACATAAGCTGTCTCGAGATACATAATTAAGTGCGACGAGCAAATGTGTGTGTGTGACACACAATCACCGTTCTGTATCTTCACCGCATTCCTTGTCACAAGATCTGACTGATAGACGACATGCCCAAGCAACACATGTCAATATAAATCCAAATCCTAAATACTGCAAAGGGACAGATGCCCATTCTCGCAGGTGGCGCTACCACGCAGCCACGACAGATCACTACCAAATTACCTCTGTCTTTTGTTTTACAAAACAACAACACTGGTTTCGATTGACTCTGCATGCACGACAAATACAGATCATTTACACCTATACACACACGCGCGCGCCCCATCTTTACATCACAATGGGAACCCAATTATTTCTATGCCGTCGTCGCGTCGGCGATTCAAGAATGACGCTGCTTCAGCTGCTGCCGCTCGCCATTGCCTCGGCCTGCTTCGTGGCGCCCTCTTCATCTTCATCGTAGAAGCTCAGCCAGCTCTGCTCGACGACTGCCGCTACTCGCTTCTCGTACTCGCGCTTGTTTTCCTGGTAGAGCTGCGCCGCGAGACTGTTGGCGGGGCTGTTCGGGTTCGGCTCGTCTAAAAGTGACTGCGGCAGACAAATACATTGTTACACAAACCACTCGCCTACACCCAGTGCACGAACACATCGCGAGTCAGCGCTGACTGCAGACAAACACACTGTTACACAAACCACTCGCCTACACCCAGTGCACTGGTTGATGGTATCAACTGTTCACACTTAAGTTTTAAAAGGCAGTTTTGTGGGTCCAGACTACCAGGTGGGGGCTACCCTATGCCTCCTGCTTTAGTATTAGGGCGTGTTTGTTTGGTCGGATCCACGGATCTCGATCCACTGGATCGAACCCTGTCCCAAACAAATGCAAACTCACTTTCAACGGTTCGCGTTTCGCTGTGACCTATCACGGGATGGTTCATAACAAAGAACAAGCTGTGATTGGCTGAGGCGTGGGCCGCCATATTGGATCCCGTTCGAATCCACCTCGCTAGCAAGGGTCGGGTTCCGTGGATCGAGATCAGTGGATCCGACCAAACAAACAGTCAGATCAACGAATCCATCAGATCGAGATCCGTGGATCCGACCAAACAAACGCGCCCTTAGTATCACAAGCCGACACAATTGAACCTTTGTGAGACTTTTACGATAAACAGCTCCAAAAGAGCTACGTCCAATCAAGAAACGCTGTTTATCGCCCTTTTGACGAATAAGTGTACTAGGTAGCAAAAATTTAGTACTCATCGTTTGAAAAAAAGACAAAAATTGTGGAATAGGGGTACCACAACAGGATTTCAACGTTCATGTGAACATTTCTGTCAGTAGACCATTTAAAGGTAGAATTTACAAGTTATACAGCATATGTACAGCGATTATAGTCAATGTGAAACGCAAATTAACATACATCTCTTATAATGACACACGTAGCTGCTCACCTGAATAGACGTTAGAATAGCTGACACATCATATGTAGGACTCCATCTATTCTGTAGAATATCTAAGCATATACTTCCATCTGCGTATACTGGAACAATAAACAGCAAACTTTGAAATTCTAGTTCACAGCAGTAAACGTTGCCCTTTGTCTACAATAAAAGATAATGCAGGGGCAAATAGTGCCAATATCATAACTACTAACTGCTGTATCTCAGAATGGGCAAGTGCTCTGTGCAGAGGTAGTAGAGCTGGCACGACAAGGCACTCAACACACGTTAACCCGGCAGTATCACCATAAAATACCACAATTTCAGGTCAGTTGAGCAATATACTCACCATTAGGATGAAACATCTTTGAAACGAATCTAACATTTGGTGGTTTATTTGGGTACTCTTCTGTAAATTCTATTGTCAGTTTAAAAGTTCCATCTTCAAATGGTGTATCATGTGGCCTGCAAGTGGAGAAAAACAACTGAAATTTATTTGCCAACTATGTAAATGTTCACACACCGGCACAGTCTTCGACGTTAGGCGGTGGACCGTGGTCCGAAACCACCAAAATCGCTCTCGGTCCAGTAAATTTAACAAGTTAAATGGACCGTCGGTCCACCCATTTTTTTCAGCCACTCTAGTTACAGTATTTAAATAATTTATCAAAGTATTTATGAGACTACTTGCTGTATAAATAACACTTTTTAAACTTTGTTTCATCGCTAACCAAACGTCACTTTGATCAACGACTGCGCATATATATAGCCTGCGTGCGTCCGTTCTAATTTATTGCATAGACTGGTACTCGCTCCCACCTCTCAGCTTAGTTGCTCGTTGGGCAACCAAGTCGCCTAACGAGCAACTAAGCCGAGAGGTGGGAGCGAGTACCAGTCTAATTTATGGCATTGCGTCGTGTAAAATGCGGTACTAAAAGCAAATGGATCATTAATAATAATAATATGGCGTTCTGAACACGAGTGTGTAATGAATTTATAAATTGAATTGTATTGAATTGTAATTTGAATGTGATGTATATTTGATAGGACGTAAGGTATATCACTACTGTTATTATTGTAGTGTGTAGAAGGTATGTGATGTATATTTGATAGGTGACAGTCAGACACTATACTGTTATCATTGCAGTGTATGGAAGGTATGTGATGTATATTTGATAGGTGACAGTCAGACACTATACTGTTATCATTGCAGTGTATGGAAGGTATGTGATGTATATTTGATAGGTAAAACCGTATCCTTACTGTTATCATAGTGTGTAGAAGGTGTGTGATGTATATTTGATAAGTATCACTACTGTTATCATTGCAGTGTGTAGAAGGTATATGTGATGTATATTTGATAAGTATCACTACTGTTATCATTGCAGTATGTAGAAGGTATATGTGATGTATATTTGATAAGTATCACTACTGTCATTATTGTAGTGTGTAGAAGGTATGAATGATATAACTCTCTTATTCATGTTGTTTGTGCACGCAGCACAGGGCGGGCGTGCGGTGTACTTGTGTGTTTCAGATGAGCAGTTGACCGGCATTTACAGGTGATTATAGGCGAAATAGAGTAGAGAAACATTAAGACTTTGGTACATTTCGTGTTTATTTACCATTAATTTTTTTTATTGAGACGTTCCAAGTGCCTGTGTGATACATGCTCACTGAATACTAACGCAGGTTTGTTGTTCTATTTTGCAGCTTTTATTGTAGTGCATGTGTAGAAGGCATGTGATGTATATTTGATAGGTATTACTACTGTAATCATAGCAGTGTGTAGAAGGTATTATTATAGGTAAAATACAAAACGATATTACTGTTTTGTTCTTTATTGACAAAAATGTCTAAATAATATTGGTCCAGTAATATTTAGTCCGGTCCAGTAAATTTTGCTGGCTTGGTGGACCGAAGGTCCAGTGTTTAGAAATTTCATTCGTGAAGACTGCAGCATCATGTGTTAATTATTGTATACTGTAGCACAGAAGTTAACTGTATACACCATGACACATACAGTAATGTCTAGATACGAAGCATTGCGCAGCATAGAGTATATCAACTTTCAGTATTCCGTGTAGTAGGATGTGTAAATGAAATATCACACTTTTACTATACAATATATTTGCGATTTTGGCAACAATTCCCTGTTCTCTTACTCCAAACACGTATAAGTGATCGAAGGAGGCGCTACTATACAGACTGTACAATTTACTGTACATTGAGCTTGAGCAGCTATTCTTATTCCAGAGCCTTCGCAACTAGTTTACATTCGACCCCCCCCCATCACCACACACATCATATTGGGAGAGTTCACAGTGCTTTTCCCTCTAAACGTGCAGAAGGCACCCACACGGCAACAACCTGCACACGGCTGAAGCAGGAAATGTAACAAAGACTGACTCAGTGCGAACGCGAATGCGCAGCGTCTGAAGCAGCCAGCATGATGTTAGCATCACATGGGAAGAAGGCAGTGCCCCACATGAGTTGAGTCATGTGAGTGTCGGATCGCGTTACCCATGCTGCCTCCCCCCCCCACCCCCATCACCGCTTCCCAGCCTCTGGCAGCAACCCAGATCTGAAGACAGGCTACCAGGCAAATTTTCAATGGAAAACAAAGACACCAATATTGCACCCTTCATGGAAACTTTGCACTTCAGATGGATCTGTGAACTGAGCTCAGTTGGGCAAATAAACAAATGTTTGTACAAATGAAATCTAAATGCACGCGGTCGTGAACTTTAAACACGTAGAAGTAACTGACGGAAACACGTGCAAAACTGGTCACGTTTTATCCCAAGAAGATGCAACATTTAAAATTAATGACTCTTGACCATACATAGTTTGTCAAGTGTCAGCCTATATGTACTACCATTAACCTATTAATTTTATAGAGACTGTACTTACTATGATCAAATTTCAAACCATTACACCTATAGGATGCCCACACATGCACGCATACATACACGCAAAGATTAGTAGCTAAATGGCATTAATGTACAAATATAAATGCTCAACATTATCCAATTCCGTCATATTAAAGAGGGTATTCAGGGTTTCTTACACATAAGAGGTGCAGTGGTGCACCGCCGTTGTCAAATTTAACTTTGCCGTTGTGAAAATGTTCCTGTATTTACCCGCCGTTGTCAAAATAGTGTCAACCAAAAATAAATAGATCACCACGACCACGTGCTTCTGGCATATTTAGATTGCCATGAGCGTTTATTGAGTCATGTGACGCGGGGTCTACACTTTTCCGTTATTCCCTTTGAATCCATCATGCGCGTTTTTATCCCCAAACTGGCCATTACCTCCTTTGTCTAATTTTTCCTCAGAAGAAACCCTGGTATTGGATAAAATGAAGCTACGATCTTCAATGTTCACAATCTATAGTCTAAAATTCTCTCAATACAATAAATAGTATAGTTTGCATACGCACCCGAATATAACAGCATTCCACATCATAATGTTATTTTCTGTCGGTGCGCCACTCACACCCGCTGGCGGGTCTTCTTGTAACCTGCCAGGAAAAACAGTTTGAGTAAAAATATGTTTGGTGGCTAAAGTGAAAAATTCCCATCACGGAATAGTGTCAGACTAAATGGCAGGTAATTTGATTGACTTGACATTCAGCTTGTTAAATCACAACATTAAGAGAATAAATTATACAGAGACTCCATGCCATGGTGTTGTTAACAGAATTATCTGACACAGCAGTACCACAGATCATGCAGCAGCTGTTGCATTCATCTCAAAACATTGAAGTAGCTCAGCACTCTAGTAAGTTAGTAACCATATGTTACAGAATTCCAAGTACCTACGGATACAGTTATTCAATAAAATAAGACAACACTAGCAGCTATATGTTAGCTGTTACAATCAACTGTATATAAACTCTTATTGCAGTAAATGGGCTTAGCACTACATACATGCATGTGACAGGTTCACTGTTATATAGAAACTACAATCCTGTTGGGTGATCTAAACCTATGCACTGACAAAACTACCTTACCTATCTGAACACTCGGTCCCGAACCCGTTTAGTTACTAAATTTATTACACTTAGAAATACTCAAATGGATACTTTTGTTTACATTTCATAGTCGCATTTGTATAGAATATAAACCACACTACAAATTTTGATTGATTATGCTATTTACAATTATAGATAGAAATTGTTTTTGTTGACACCAAAACCTAATGTTACCTTCTTGTTGTTGACACACAGGTAAATATAATTATAAACACCTAAACATTCTCCAATACTAGAAATTAATAAATATATAAACAATATTATACATATAATCACTCATTTATATAATCATAGAAATAAGATTATTTGCATTACTCCTTTGCTTCTACGCACGGTTTACCTGTTGTTCCTTGAAGTTGCCAGGGCACGAAATTCAGATTTATTTGCCCCGGACCAGAGGGCTGGTAACAGCAATTTTTACCAGCCCTCACAAATTTTGTGTCTACCCGTAACCCAAACTTGCGAGCACGCGAAGGGGGGTCTGGGGGGCCCTCCCCCACAAAATTTTTGAAATTAGACCCCCTTTGAATGCTTTTCTGCGCGAGCAGGGAGGGGTCCGGACCCCCTGGACCCCCCCCCCTGTACACGCCCCTGCCTAGCTTGTACGTAATCGACTTTTCCATACACGTACACTTTCACAATCCGCACATATACATGGTGGAGATGGGATATCAAGGGTAGAGCTCAGCACAGCATTCTTATTTAACTATTTCTTTAACATTCAAGCTGTCACACTTATATTTACAAAAACAATGCTCCAGTAAATAAGCTTATGCAATAGTAGTTACAATAATGTAACCCAACACAAGAGTAGGGTTACAATGCGAGCCTATTCTTTTCTTTGGAGGAGCCCCTGAGTGATTCACTCAGGGCAGTTTTATGGTGCGTTTTTCGAGACTAGAACTTCCAAAGTGGGTTTATTCTAAACACGAACCTTTCTCCGCTATCCTGAGACTTACTATGTATCACAATACTCTGTATTAAACTAATACTAGCGGGATACCCGGCGTTACCCAGGGAAATCAATACTCAGTTGGTGACCGCTTGGTTGAAAGGAAAATACCCCAAAAAATCCAACTATCTATCTATCCATGCATGCATCCATCCATCGCATTCCATGCCATCCCATCGCACCGCATCCCATATCCTATCCGATCCCATGCCATCCAATGACATCTGATGGCATGCCATGCCATGCCATCCCATCCCATCCCATCCCATGCCATCCCATCCCAACCTAAACAATAAAAAATAATAAGAAATCAAAAGATAAAAGACATTAAAATAAAAAAGTAAAAAATAATAAATAACAAAATAAAATTATATAAAAAATAAAATATTATTTGATCTGTAACCTACATAGGCTTCCGTAAAGTGTTCCCGTCAGTTTGCGCTATTATTATCATGTACCATAGTTTATTCTGGATTTTTACTAAACGTTTAAATGTAGTGGGAAATTTTACATTTTGAAATTAACGGTGAAGTGGCAGAAGTACATACTAAACAGTCCAAAAGTAAAGAAACAGACTTTCGCAAGGTGGAATTCGAACCCAGAATCAATGGTTTTGGAGTACGATGCTTTATGCATTCGGCCACTGGGGCGGTATGGTTACAGAACATGATTAACACGTTGGAGATAGACAACAGATATCCCTCGTTCTAATTATAGATTGTGTACAGATTTTCAAGGTTTTCCTCGCAAAATCACATTTTCGGAGGTTACATTTTCTTCCAAAGTTGAGAGGCAGGATACGGAATCATTGTCGACACGTGGTGGTACGTTTCACGCCCAGCCATTCACCCCCTCCGAAGTTTTTAGCCAAAATATCTTACTTTAATAGTATAGATAACATGTTACAAAATTTCGAAGCGACGAGCGGCGATATTTCGAGCGCCATTTCTAGGGACTGTGATTTTCCGCGATCGCGAAAAACGGACCGAAAACACGAAAACGGCCATTGGAAACGGAAAAGATGTTTTCAAACGGAAAAACGCGTAAAACGTAATTTGAACATATTACAACATGGAAATTTCAATAAAATCACAAAAAAACAGTCAACAATAGCATTGGTAGTGATATGGTTTACATTCAGACAAGTTTCAAAGCGAAATGACTTACAATTACGACTTTTGGTAGCCCTGTGTTTCGGTGCCGGTTCCGGTTTCAAAGGTTGTATCAAATACCTTTTTTTCATGCAAATATATATGTAAACGGAATTTTGCATTTTTGGTGTGTACAATCTCTATGGCAAAACGGAATTTCCATTTTTTTTTACTTGTGAACGAAATTCATGATTTCCCCAAACGGAAAAGGCAATTTTTTGAAACGGAAAATCACTGTCCCTACATTTCTGGTGACCTGTGACACTGGCTTTCCCAATGTGCATAGCGATCGGCAAACTTCGGTCAGCTCTGGCTTTAGTGCGCTGCGAGCCCTCCGATTGGTCGGTGAAGGATACGCGCCACATCACGTGCTATTTCTCAGGCATCCCGTGATGGATCCGCTCTTCAAACCGAAGTTTGCCGATCGCTATGCACATTGGGAAAGCCAGCATCACAGGTCACCAGAAATGGCACTCGAAATATCGCCGCTCGTCGCTTCGAAATTTTGTAACAGGTTATATTAGTTTAATACAGAGTATTGTGATACATAGTAAGTCCCGGGATAGCAGAGAAAGGTTCGTGTTTAGAATAAACCCAGTTTGGAAGTTGTAGTCTCGAAAAACGCACCATAAAACCGCCCTGAGTGAATCACTCAGAGGCTCCTCCAAAGAAAAGAATAGACTTGCGTTGTAAGATGTAACCCTACTCTTGTGTTGGGTTACATTATTATATCTAATGCAATAGTAGCTCTAGTACTATAGCCCGCGTACAGTTGCCGCAGGGAGCCTATAGGCCAGCTCCCTGTGGCAACTGTACGCGGACTATAGTACATTCTATTACGAATGCTAGGGACCAACCCGCTGACTGGCGCTGCTGCAGCACCGCCAAAAATGGCAGTTTGAAGTTCGCAAATCGAATGTTCGTTCACAAGAAATACCGCAAGCAGACCATTTCAACAATAGTTAGAGGTTAAATTTTAGTTGCAGATATAACTTAAAACGATCATTGCGAGAATTTTGCTCAGAAAAACTAAATATAGGTGAATATAGTCTCACCTGACAGCGAAAATGTCACTGATTACACCAACATTCAAAACACCAATATTTTATGCAGTTATAGCATAGAAAAATTGATTTGACCACATCATACCAGCAATACATTTTTTCGAGTCAAGACATTCAAAAATCACAAATGGCGTCTCAAACAAACGAACATAATTAATACAAAGGGGCATCTATTTGTGTGTGATAAGTATTCTCGCTGGCGGTACGCAACGAGGATTTGATCCATTTCTCTCTCCGTCTTCGTTATAGTCCCTAGGACTCTTAAAGACTAATATTTATGAGGTTACAACTTACTCTTGTTTGTGTTACGCTACTATGCACCTCTGTGTTTACATCTGACCAAAAATATCTCCGGTGCAATTTTTGCATTACTGTACCCTTGCTGACTTCACGCGGTACCGTGAAAAAGTGCAAGACATGACAGCGAAAATCAACAAGAGAACGCAAAATTGTAATCGTGCATGATTTTGTCTTTGCATGCGGTTCTAAGACATTTTGTTATTTCAAACAATTACTGTTACTCAAGCAACAACGGTAGGCATCATGAGAGTGAGAAAAAACACTAAAAAATGCTGAAAACAACTCGCAATGATCGCTTTAAGACATATTCACTTTGGATAAGAGGCATTAATTGCCTATCACAGACGTTTTATAGCCGCAAGTAACCGTTACTAAGTTGGTCCCGAGCATTGGTAATAAAAGATCCTATAGCCCTGCGGCAACTGCTCGCGGGCTATAGTTACTAGAGCTAATGCAATAGTGGCACATCACATCATCACGCAACACATGGTCCAAATTGCATAATGAGTTTTTCTTGAGTATTCCCAGAATATGGCACACCTAGATAACATGTGGTTTCGCTTGATCACAACATCACAACTCATTTATATTTCATCAATGTAAATCCATGGTTTGGTATTTAACGCAACCTTCCTGAAGTTACTGACACAGTAGGCCTAGTCAGTATGTATTTGTAGTCGTTGATTTTAGGTATTAAAGCCTACTGTCAGTGCACTGCAAGTTGCAACGACCACGTTTCTAACTCAGGAACATGGGACATACGCAAATGCAATATGCAGATTTTCTTTTGCTAGAAATCTAAGTAGCATACTACTTTCGCAAACAAAATATAAATAAACCTTATACTATTGTTGGAAGTAAGTCATGGCCATGCAGATACGGAATCAATGCCAACCTCGTCGCCATGATTGATTTCACCATGAAATGCAATGAGTAATTTAAAACAGTTTTCCTGTACGTACCTCTTAAAATCCCGCATAAGCCTTCGTCTAGCAGGTGTAGACATATTCAAATATTATACCCTACGCGTATATTTTACGAGAACGCTGTAAACGAGTTGTTACAGAACAATATTATACAATGTTTTCCTGCAAACTATTTTCTTCTTATAGTTGTGACGTCAAACATCCGGGACACGGAGATCTTGTGATGTCACCTAATAAATGGCCTTTAACTTTTCTTATCGAAAACATTGCTAAATTTTTGCATGGTACACATTACAAGTTCTGATATTAAGAAACAAGTAGACAGATATTTACTTGCTAAATTATGTTACATTTGAATTTTTTTGAGCATTTATTTTAAATACGTTTAATTTCCTATCGTCATCATCGCAACACCATTAATATTGTACATCAAAGCTCAGCATCAAAAAACACACGTTCTTCCTTGCCGTCGTCGTCATGGTTGTTGTTGTTGTTGTTGTTGTTGTTGTTGTTGTTGTTGTTGTTGTTCTTCTTCTTCTTCTTCTTCTTCTTTTAGTGTTTCTTCATCCACTTCTTCTTCTTTTAGTGTTTCTTCATCCACTTCTTCATCTTCTAGGAATTAAGTTATATGAGGCTTTACTACATCAGTAGTGTGCTGTGGTGCATATATCATCATTCCTGTTAACACATACTTTCTCAACATGTGAGATAATACGTCCAATACACCCTATATAGTAAGAACTTTCAATATATAGGAATGCATGGTGTGGCTTTTCTTTGTGTGTGATTTGTTGCCTGTGCTGTGTTGTGTGATCTTCAATTGTTGTGCTTTAATCTGTTCTTTCCCTGTCAATTATTGTTCAGCTATGCGTCTGTAAGCGCTTTTTCTTTTCTGATAGTCTATATATCTATATATCTATATGTATATATTTGGAACCTGCATATGTGTATTTTGTATTGCGGTCTTCAGGCTCATGTGGACTCAGGGTAATTTGCATGTAGTTTATTTATAATTTATTTATTTTTTATAACAACGCTCATATATATTTTTGTATTATTCAATCGTATTGTCATTCATGGTTTAACTTTAAGTAACTAACTGTAGTTAGCGGAGTAGCTGACTTGAAGACTGCATGTATAGTCAATTCGCCCTACCTCGCTATATTTATTTAAAAAACTTGTTGTGATATGTGTAACAATGTAATATACTTGAAAGCGTAAATAAAAAAAAATTAAAAAAAATAAAATCTAATCCTGGTGGTCTTTCTTAAGAGTTACTATTATTGAAATGTGTACAGGCTATCTAGTACCACATGAATTATAATTATTGTTATAACATCAACGAATAAGGCGCATAAATGTCTATCTATCTATCTATCTATCTATCTATCTATCTATCTATCTATCTATCTATCTATCTATCTATCTATCTATCTATCTATCTATCTATCTAGACA
>NW_014577329.1:15921-17423 GCF_000485595.1 Priapulus caudatus | reverse complement strand
AAACGCGCGCGCGTTTTGGCGTGTCCGGATGCGTGTGCGTGCGGGCGTGTGCCTGTGTGCAAGGGATCATTGAATAAGATTCTCTAGGAATATTGTAGTATTTTCTGTGTCAAACATGCTCCAACAAATCTAACAAACGCTTCACTAGATGGCGTAAGAACACCGTAATCGCGCACGAATATCTTGACACGCGACGAAAGAGCAGTCAGCGTTTCAACCATGATGTCATACGCCTGGCAACCAATACCAACGTGTGTTACAAACTGCTAGGATATTACAACTGATACGGATCAGGAAAACTTCACATAGCACATCTTATAAATTTCATGCGGAAAACTTGTCTGAGCTGCAAGTATAGGTGTAGTGGTAGAACAATGATGGAAAGGAGCCTTCTGATGCCAGTTTCAGGAGTCTTAGCTGTTATATTGTGTCTCTGCGCATCGTCTGGTGTTGGTAAGTTGGCGCAACCACCTAACCTATTCTTACGACCAGACCATGTTGTGTTGTGTTGTGTAGTCTGTAGATGTATCATGTACTGTAGTCTGTAGTACGTTTTTGATGTGTAGACTGCCAGCACACATTGTGATTTGTGTGCGGGGACAAGCCTGCGTTAGTTCCCTCTTTATTCTGTTTAGGGTTATGTTGATACTAAACGATTCTGTCATTGCTGAGGATATCAAGAAGTACACTTGAGCTGAGTACTAGTGCCAGTGGTTACGATAATATTATTAATAATATGATTATGACTATGAGTCTATTATTAATATTATTACTGTTATTATTACATAACTGTATCAATACTCTTTACTCACTTTACCACCGACAATGTGATTGTGAAGCGTTTTATTGCATTGCATAAAAACACTTCACTTTCTGAACGAGCCTGTAATGTAAAATTTTGTCAAATCTATTAACAATATTATTTGCGAGCAAACTTGTCACTTCTAATTGCTATCATGCAAGTGGTAGATACGTATTTTGCCAGAATTGGCATTGGCATCAGCGATACCAACTGGATGCATGCAACTGGATGCAGTGCGCGGAATTAGTGCTATTTTGCCGGCGGCCGCTGGTTCAACCCCCTAAACCGTCGGTTCAACCCGGCCCCAATATAATGAGTCCACTTGGCCTATTCAAAATTGTGCTTATCTTGTCTTTATATCAACAATATTTACTAAATTCCTGACAAGTTTTCACTTAGTGACTGCTAAGAAGTAAATCATGTTCCAGCAATTCCTGTCAAACAAGTAGAACTCCACTGATAGCAATGAAATACAGAAATACTAGCTAATACATTTCTTAATAGTGAAATAAATTGAACAAAATGAAGGGCCTGTTCAATTTGTCTAAGGGCCTGTTTAAAATTTTGGGTGGGACTGTTCACATTTTCGCTAATTTCATGCCCTGTGGGGCTACTTTGACCCTCACAGCACTCGTTTGTTAGTAAGTTTACTATTCTTTTTTATTAAACTCAGTTCCAATAAAAATTTTAAAACGATCAT
>NW_014577329.1:7500-15911 GCF_000485595.1 Priapulus caudatus | reverse complement strand
ACCACGTTCTAACCAGGAGAACATGGGATTACGCAAATGCAATATGCAGATTTTCTCTTTGCTAGCGATAATTATAGTAGATACTACTTTCGCAAACAAAAATAAATTAGAACTCACATATTACTATTGTTGAAGTAATGGTCTAAGTGCCCACTGCAGATAGGTCAGTAATCCCGAATCAATTGCAACCTCGTCGACATGATTGATCTTCACCATGAAACTGTGCAATGCAGTAATTTAAATACAATTTTTCATGTAGCGATATAGTCTTTAAAATCCCGATAAGCCTTCGTCTAGCAGAGTGTAGACAATTAAAATATTATACCCTACTCGCCGGTATATTTATTACGAGAACGTCTTGTTAGAAACGTTCTGGTTACAGTATACGAAATACTCAAATAACAATAGTTTTTCTGATGTCTAAACTTTTTCTTAAAGTTATAGTATAGATGAGACGTCAACACATCCGGGACACTGGTAGCTCTTGTTGATGGTGCATCCTAATAAATATGGCGGCCTTTGAAGCCTTTGTTATCGAAAACCATTCGCTAAATCTTTTGCATGTAACATTACAAGTTCTGCATGATAAAGAAACAACTGAGACAGATATTTACTTCGTAAAATTATTTACTATTTAGGTGAGAATTTTATTTCGAGCAATTTATTTTAAAATACTATTTAAATTTCCATGTATCGTCATCATCGCCAAACAGCACAATTAATATGTTACATCAATATGCACCTTCAGCCATCAATAAAACACACGTTCTTCTCGCCGTCGGTATCGATGCTTGTTTGTGTTGTTATCTGTGTTGTGTTGTTGTTGTTGTGTGTGTGTTGTTGTTCTTTTTTCATTGTCTATGTGTGTCTTACTTTGTTCATCTTTCTTCTAATTTCACTGAGTACTTCTTCTTAGTTTCTTCTCTGTGATCTCCTTATTAGATGTATGTGCTTCTACACATTCATATCTATGATAGTCTAGTTTAGTGTTCTTCAGTTCACTTCTTCTTATTTTAGTTTGTGTCTTCCATCCAACTTGCTTTTCATCACCTTGCTGAGGAATTAAGCGGTGTTATGACGTGCATTTACATATCCTCTCACTCAGCGTGTGACAATACCGTGGTTGCATTCTCTCTCCATCAGTCTGCCTCGTTAATATACTATATATTCAACATAGATGGAGAATCACAATACGAAAAACATCAAAAGAGTCACAACCCATTTGCCTGAAAATAGGTAGAGTTACGCACGTAGTTCTTGTTCTATTAACTATTCTGTTTTGATAATTTCGTGTTTCGGACTCTTGGTGGGTTGAGTTCTCATTAGACTGCTTTCTCGAATTATTTTGATGTTGCCTCGTGTTGTCGTTCCTGTGTTTGCTTTGTGTGAGTTCTTCTGCAGTCTTTTGTTGCTTTGTTAATCTGTACTATTTCTCGTGTCAATTTATTAGTTCGCCTACTGCGTCTGTAATAGCGCCATTTTCATTTTCATGATTGTAGATGCTAGATAAATAAATACTACATTGTATTATAATAAGTCTTTAAATTAATTTCATAGTTAGTCATATTTGGGGACCTGCCCAATTATTGTGGCCATAGTATTTTTGCCTTATGACGTGTGCTCTGAGCTCTTGTGGACAACTGCATGAATTTCTCAGAGCCAGATTTTTGTTGGCGTAATTATGTCCTAGCTCATAGTGCTTGTTACTTCTCATATATGATTTACTGTGGTATTTTGTTTAGTGTATAAACCCAACTCGTGTCTCATTTCACATCTCTCTCGTATTCTCTTGTACATCTCCAGACCGGTATCACAAGCACTCGGTGACTACATTACTTACGTCGTACTCGGCGCTCTATGAAGCTATGTAAGTCAACCATCAACTGTGATAGTTAGACAGAGTAAGTGGTCCACGACTAACCACTCGCACATTTATATAGAGGCCCATGGTTCCTGGACACCGTATGAGGATCAACATATCGCCAGCGCCGTAGCCGTAATATGACGTTATTACTAGTTTATTCTACAATATATAACATTATTTCTGTAATTACGTGTGATACAATTACTAATTTTTATGGACTTGAAAGTCCGTACCATGCGTATAAAACTCAGACTAAAAAAAATACATAAGAGTAACATAAAAATCATTTAATACCTAGACACGTGTTCTTTCTTTAAGAGTTGACTGACTGATTGTGGTAATTGTGGTATATCTCGTCGATATAGTTACTCCAACCATTGTGAACTCTAAAAACATATACTCTGCTTAATGATAGCTATTCAAGCTTGATATACATGAAGTGTGCATGCCAGAGCTGTATTATTGAAAATGACATCTCAAACCTACAATAAAATACTAAAACACATATGTCTGTGAACTCAATACAAATCTATATAACTCAATCCATATATCTCACATACTCCTATACACATAAACACTACTTCGCTACTGGTATTACTACATTCGTCAATCTACTCACTCACTCACCTTATCAGTACTCCGACTCGCCTATCCGTTACGTCCTGTGCGCTGAGTCTATCTATCTATTTAGCTCTTAGTCTGTACTCTCATTAATACATAAATCCTATGCCTCTTATCTATTATATTCATATATGTGTTCTCAATACTATTAATAATAAAAAATCTATATTTACTACATTAGTCTATCTATTATCTTTAATCTAATCGTGAAGCTATGTGCTCATGTGATCGTAGTTTCTTATATTATTATTCTATATCAAATCTTAATCTGTATCTATTTATTTATTCTATATCTATATGATCGCTGAGTGCTCATACCTTCTATCTATCTAAATCGTATCTATCTATTATATCTATTCCATATCTCATCCTAGTCTATTCATAGTCTTCTCTCAATATCACTAGTCTGTATCTTGATCTCACTAATCCGTATCGTACTGCCTTATCTATGCGCTAAGTAATATAAGGTACAAAGTGCTATTGTATATACTATAAACATTATGGTCACAATATAGTGTGTATACGTTTCTAGTAATTAGCATATATACTATATATACATCATGTTGCTTTATATTCATAGATCTTCTCGATTCTTTAATGTCTATCACCATTACTCTCCTGCGTTTACGTTTATTGTGAAGCTGATCTAGCTCGTGACCTACTATCTATCTATTCTGGTTCCTTCATTATATTAGTAATCTAATCCTCTAACGTGCTCTCTATCTGAGTCATCGTACTTACTCGTAACTCTAGTGATCCCTAATATTATCATACAGCTAACTACGCTATCGTTGAGTCTCAGGTCTAATGAGAAAGTGTAACAAATATAAACTATTATATGATTATGGCGCGATAAACTCACGATTCGAGTACAATATCCTAGACAGACTGACTAGATTACACATTAGTGAGATCCATCATTGGAGTGCTTTAGCCTAAAGTAACTTCTCACTCTGGCGGAATTTTTCTTGAGTGTTATCTCTCGCATGTACAGTTGTACTGTCTAATATAGTCATCAAACTCTAAACTAACATACACCCACAGCAAACCCAATCTACACAAGCCTACACTCCATACGCACGACACGCACTCAAGGCGCACGCACGCACGCACTCGTCACTACGGCCGACCACGCACGCAAGAACACACGGCGCGCAGCCCCAAGGCGCACCACACGACGAGCTCACTCACTGTCGGCGACAGCCAAAAGCACAACAACTAATGCACCCCTACCGCTATAGCGACGCCTCACTCACGCGCCCCCACCATACACACTATCCATGCACCCATCAAGCAACACACATCGACCTCACTATCTACACCAACATGCCACATTGATCACATCATTCAAATGCAGCCGCACCAAATACACTCATCCGCATAGTAACGAGTCTCGCGCTACGACTGATCGTCTATATCAGCTGGCGCTCGATACTAACATAGTGCTCTCGGACATATGCATATTTCTATGTCCTAACTCACAACACTGCCACATCACGACTCATGCAGTGTTTGATCTCAATGATCGACTAGCAAATCTAGCATGATATCAGTCAGTTCACCTGTGACCCGCCGTGAGCACACTAATATAGTTCTGGCCTAGTACTTTTTGCGTCTCGTTGTATGTGGTTGTGCACGTTATTCTAGTGATGCAATAACTTGTGAGTGAACGGTCGCGAGGTTAAGTATGGAGTGCTATATGGGCGAATACAAATTAGAATGAGTTTGAAATCTCTAGACATCTTTTTACGATATTTTTTCTTGATCTTATTCAGTATTACTTATTTTGTTTACTTTACACCTCTCATGCAGAAACTCTCAGATAAACAGTGCCTTCATATTTAGCATGTGACGTACGGAAACATAGTAGACGAATGTCGAAACCGACCTCTCGCATCAAATATCTGACACGCGATACGTAAAGATACGCAGATCAGACGCGCGTTACTCACAAATGATGTCGAGTAACGCTCGTGGCAGACCTACAATAGCCAAGCATTTCGAGAATCGGCTGCGTGGGATCGTTCGTAAAACCCCTTTACAAAATGCCACATCGAGATGTTTAATTACCCAACAGTGTGATACCGGATGAAATCCGAAGAGAACTATATAAGACATAAGCCAACGATATCTTATAAAGTTTCTATGCGGGGAAACAACAATTGGCTCGTAAGCTAGTAACTTATAGGTGTAGTGGATTAGAACCAATGATGGAAGGAGCCTTCGGATGCCAGTTTCAGGAGTCTTAGCGTATACTATTGTGTCTCTCGCGATGTCATATGGTCTTGGTAAGTTGGAGACGGCAACAAACAATAAACCTATTCTTACGACAAGAAACACAATATTTTTTGATTGTGTTTGTTTGCTAGTCATGTAGCCTCAAGAAACCGAGTATTGCTAGGGTTGAATATAAGACTAATTCGATTGTATAGACAAATCCGTCGCCACAGCCTGGTCGGCTTCTATTATTCTGTAGATGGATCAGGTACTGTGTCTGTCAGTACGTTTTTGATGTCGTAGACTGCCCAGCCCACACATTGCGGATTTGTGTCGCACGGACAACCGCCCTGCGTTAGTTCCCTTCCTTTATTCTGTTGCTAGGTTATGTGATACGCGTATAAACGATTCTGTCATTCCCTTGACTGGATTCATGTACAAGAATGTTACAACTGGAGCTGAGAAAAGTACTACGTGCCAGTAGGGTACGATAATATTATTAATATAATAATATGATTGATGAGTACTAATATTTTAATAATTTGATGACTTGTTATTATTAGCATAACTGCTGTAATACTCTTTACTCACTTACCACCGACAATGTATTGTGGAAGCGTCTTTATTGCATTGCCATATAAACACTTCAACATATATCTGAACGACTGTAATGTAAAATTTTGTTCAAACTCTATTAAACACATCATTATTTTGCACAAGATTCGTCACTATACTAATTGCTATCATGCAAGTTGGTAGTACGTATTTTTGCCAGAAGTTGGCATTCAGCATCCAGCAGCCATCCAACTGGATGCATGCAGACCTGGAATGCACGTGCGCGGAATTAGAGCTGCTATTTTGCGGCGGCGACCGCTGGTTCACGCACCTAGCTAAACTGTCCGGTTCATACCCCCCCAATATTGCGAGCCCTATTCCACCTTGGCCTATTCAAAACAATTTTTGCTCTTATCTTCGCCTTATAGCGTATCTGATGAACAATAATTGATTACTAAATTCCTGCATACTTAATTTTACTTACTTAGTGACTGCTTAAGACTAGTAAAGTCTTGTTTCCAGCACCTTCCAGTGGATCAAACTAAGTATGGCAAGGAACGTCCGACTAGACATAGCCACATTCTGAAAATATCAAAACAACATATCTATGTGTGTATTAAGCGCAGGCCGTTTTATTTACATGTGATATACCTGATAAGCATCCGACATGGGCACGTGCTGCCAGCTCAGCGCCAGGCGCTATCTGCTAATGTCTCGAGGCTACGGGTACGCCCAGTCCCATCTCGCTTTACCATAACTTAACGAGACCAAATGATGGCGGCGTCGCGCGCACTATACTACTTGTCAACATAACGCCTTGGGAAATACAATTCACGATTTGTGCGAGAGCTTGTGGGATTGATGCCAAGAACTCGGTGAGCGCTAACCCTAACACCTAACCCTACCATAACCCTAACCTAACCCTAACCCTCAAATCCGTAAACTCTCCCACTAACACCTAACTCCTATAATATATGACACTCAACAACCGGGGCGCATTTTCATGGATACGTACCGGATACGAGTTTAAAGCAATAATCAGATACGTACTCACTCAGCCTCAGTTATCAGACCTGAAATCCGAAGCTCGAATACCATTTCTTGATATAGTACCATGTGAAATAAATTGAACAAAATGAAGGGCCTGTCCAATGTTAAGGGCCTGTTTTAATAATTGTATTGTGTATGAGACTGTTCACCATTTTCGCCTAATTCATGGACACTCATAGTGCGTGATTAAGTCAAGATTTACTTACTAGGTACACTTCACTAAGACCATCGTCGTTGTATTGTTTTAGAGTTATAACGTATCTAATACTTTTTAGCATATCAATAATCTAAGACTATTGAGTCATGATGCCAAGCTTAGGTTAGACAACATTGAGATGCCCTTGATGTCCCGTCCGCTGTGCGATACACGCGTAGCGTCCGGTCTATTGTAGCCCTACTAGTCATTGCAAAACAGAGCTTAGGCCAACAAATCAGTTAAACAGCTCGTCCCCTACTGATACGTTCTATTACTACTAACTATATTAACTACACTCTATACTAAACTATTAAACTAGTTCAGGGTCAATCGATATTTAGGTACCAGAAGATCGGAGTGGGCTGGCATCGATCAGAAACGAGTCTGGGAATGTCGGAAAGCTGGGGTCAACAAGGTCAAAGGTCAAGAGGTGTACAAGAAGGGGGAACATTAAACTCCTTAACATTCAAGGTATAGGTGAGGAAATTGCTAAATTGCGGCACAAATCTAAACGGCCTTCGACCTAGGCTCGTGATAGTTTGGTGTATAAGCATCATGCTAAGGAAAAGCCATCACATGCTATTGCTAAATTGGAGTCACAAGGTCAAGGTCAATGGGACAGGGCCGATTTTAGACATCTTTCTGAGAGGACCCTATGGTCTAGAAGGTAGCGATTCGGAGAAAATCATATTTAATTGTTTTCTACGGCTTTGAACATGACCTGAATTTTATGGTTCTTTTATTGAAGGACCATGAATAATGTCCCCTTCCTGGCTGACGTGCGGAAGGAGTAAGTGCGGGAAGCTAAACCTATATTGGACCCTTCAAGAGGAGCGGTTAACATGGATTTGTTACTGTATTAACAAGAGCCTTGTGAGTGAACTGCTTTTTGCTATTAGAGCCCCCTCTTCACCCTCCCCTTTCCCTCCCCCACCCCTCCCCCCACCCCTTTCCCACCCCTCCCCTACCCTACCCCTCCCCCTACCTCAAGAGGAGGGTTAAACAGGATTTGTTGACGGTCTGTTAGAAAGAATTGACCTGCCGGGTTTGCTAAGTAGAATCTATACTAATGCCTGGATGTATGAGGCTACAATGTCACAGTGAAATTTCAAAAGCTAAATTTGGTTAAAGAAGGTGATATTCTTAATCGTATAACTTTCTATGTCATTCTGTACTGTCAAGTATGTTACAACTTACATGTCACGTATGCCACTGCCAAGTGGCTGGCTGCATGTGTTGGGGCAGTTTTTGCCCTGCATTAATTGGTTACAGGTGGCAGCTCTCTATTGCAATTTTGCAAGCCTGTAGGCTTGCGTAGGTAAATGGATGAGTGTCTTACCTAGATTCTGTCTTGCAAATAGTTGTTGCTACTACGAATGATGGGAGCTTCCATCTTTTAATCTGAAGACACTTAAACGTACACGCCAACTCGTGGCCAACTTTCATAACGATCCAACCGAACAAATCTTTTGAAAGGTTCCTGATACCATCTTCTGTCGCATTGCACTATTCGGCCCGTTGTCATGTGAACACACATTTGGGGACTAAAGGGTTTACTAGAATCCCAAACTTCCACCACAGAGTCACCGCAGTAGACGCTTTAGATTGAGCGCTGTCGCTATGCATTGGCACGTGTTTATTAAACTCACGTCATAAAATTTTAAATGTGTATAAACTTAAGCCACACTTTTTCATTGCATATAGTCCTTACTTTATTACACTTGCTGTATTGTAACTAAGTTATGTGCTAAATAAAGAATCTGTGGATGCATGAATAGAAATACACAAACGCCCTGTAAATTGTTATTAAACCGATGGTAAACAATTACATTTTTAAAATCAAAATGCTGGTATCTAACTAGATCATTATATTTGTACCACCAGATAATAAAGTAAGGACTATAGGCA
>NW_014577329.1:0-2500 GCF_000485595.1 Priapulus caudatus | reverse complement strand
GCACAACATGCACACGTACACGCTCGCACACAGTGAGCACACGTACCACGCACGCACCAGACATGCACAACCGTACGCGCGCGCACTCGAATGCCACAGTACGCGCTCAGCAGCACATGCACAGTACGCAACGCACAACATGCACACGTACGCGCTCGCACACATGCGAACGACACTACGCCGCCACGCACAACATGCACACGTACGCGCTCGCACACATGCACACGTACGCACGCACAACATGCACACGTACGCGCTCGCACACATGCACACGCGCCGTTATAAACGTCTGTACCCGCACAGACAGTCAAACCCGCGTGTTAGCGAACACCTCTGCAGTACGGAGGATACTTTTGGTGGTCCCCCTAGCCTGATAATTATAATAAATAATTATATACTGATGTAACTGTATCTACATCTCTGAGGCTATAGCCGCTAGACGCAGGGCGGACCCCTGCTTCACTGTCTGTAAGTAACACTGCCTCTGCCTCACTGTCTGTAAGTAACACTGCCTCTGCCTCACTGTCTGCCTCACTGTCTGTAAGAGAGGAGAGCTTGCTGTGATTGTGCAGATGAGCTTCAGCGATAAACGACTGTGCTGAGGTTATTGCATAGCGTACTACGCGAAGGCTCGGCTAAGTGTGGTTATCGCTTTTGCCTTGTCGTAACGTTGATTTATCGGACTGTTCGGTAAAGACTGCACGTCTCTCTTAGTATGAAGACAAGTTTAAGATAAGGTGATAGATTACTGGATATAACGTCAGTGTGTGTGCGTGTGTGTGTGCGTGAGTGTGTGTGTGTGTGCGTCGTGCGTGCGTGCGTGCGTGCGTGAGTGCGTGCGTGCGTGCGTGACGTGTGTGTGTGGTGTGCGCGCGCGTTGCCCCGTGCCGTGTGCGTGCGTACTGTGTGCGTGCGTGCGTGCGTGCGTGCGCGCCTGTGAAAGGCATGCACACGGCACGATAAGAGAGTAATAATATAAGTGAGTGACAAAGCGAGATAGATAGAGGCAAGGAAAAGAAAAATGACGAGATAGGCATAGAGAGGAAGATATAATGGGAGAAATGGGGGTGAGGGGAAGTCGGAGAAAGACAGCGAATGATAGGGGTGAAAGATAGTGGTGAGAGAATGAGAGAAAAACGACTGTTGCGGGAGTAGGAGGCACAATGGCGAACATGCGGGGGGGGGGGCGTCGGAAAGAACGGGACGAAAATGATCTGACAATGAGAGCCTATATATAACACGTAGCAGAACGTAGTACACGTAATAGCACATGGCAGTCTGTTACAGGCAATTCAGTTTTGTCAAAGAAAATGTCAAAGATCGCCAGTCGTTAAAAATATAAGATCAGGTGCGTTTTCGCTAACGAGGAAGTATGTGGTGATCCACGGGTAGCGACCATTCATCCGTCGCAACTCATCCGTAGCGCATCCGTGCGCCACGGCATTAAGGAAAAAAATGTTCCTACCGAACGGCACGTGTCGTCGGTTGTTTGCATGCTTGCGTGTGCGTGCGTGCGTGCGTGTGTATGTGCGCGTGCTAGTACGAGCGCACTTATGTGTCCGTGCGCGCGTGCGTGTGCGGCGGTGTGTGTGCGTGCGTGCGTGTGTATGTGCGCGTGCTAATACGTGCGCACTTGTGTGTCCGTGCGCGCGTGCGTGTGCAGCCATGTGTGTGCGTGCGTGTAGGTGTGTGTGTGTGTGTGTGCGCGCGCGCGTGTGTGTGCGTGCGAACGATGGTGCAAGGATGCGGTCGCCTGGCTACATGTCAATATGAAGCCATTTTACACAGTGCGTAGCGACCTCTTGGTTATTAAGTGAATAAGATGGCCACCCTTGATCAGTTTTACATTTGTTGAACTACACTGTCGAATCCCCGAAACGGAGCGAAAGCACACGATCGTATCTGTTCTACTGCTAAATTAAGTCCTGCACGTATTTGGTATTTGATGTGAATGATGAGACGTGCTGCACTGTTTCTGTAAACACATTAAAATCCAAATTGGTTTTGAGCGGCCTATGAAGTCGGTTTATCTGTCGAGCAAACTCGGTGGCGAGATGAAGTGGATGCTGACTGCGTTTTGTAGACTGAGCAGACGGTTAGTTTTACTAGCTAACTAATGCATCCATGGTTAGATCATTAACCAATGGTTAGATCATTAACCGATGGTTAGATCATTAACTAATGGTTAGATCGTTGACGAGCGCATCATCAATTATAGCAGAAGTCAACCACTCGCTGCCGCGCAGGTGCTACGCGGGGTTTTCCCGCTGCAGCAGCAGCTGTTGTTGCTGTTGTTGATGATGATGATGATGATGACAGCAGCCCATCCACGCGTGATTGTTGCATCGCGCTAATGAGTATTTGCATCTCCGACAACGCACGCACGCACTCACCAACGCACGCACACACTCACCAACGCACGCACGCACTCACCAACGCACGCACGCACTCACCAACGCACGCACGCACTCACCAACGCACGCACGCACGCACGCACTCA
>NW_014577328.1:318842-333629 GCF_000485595.1 Priapulus caudatus | reverse complement strand
GGCGACGAGCGAAAACGGTGATACGGTGTGTATCGCGAGCGGAGGAAACGGGTACAATTAGGTCCGTGCCGAGATGTTGTGCAAGCGGGATGGGAGGTGGGAGCGGGGAGGGAGGCGAAGGTTAGG
Source organism: Priapulus caudatus (assembly GCF_000485595.1). Lineage (NCBI taxonomy): Eukaryota > Metazoa > Priapulida > Priapulimorpha > Priapulimorphida > Priapulidae > Priapulus > Priapulus caudatus. The sequence goes on along the minus strand of NW_014577328.1, from coordinate 333,503 downwards.
GGAGGGAGATGCGGAGGTAAGGGGGGGAAGTGAGAGGCAAGAGGAGTGAAGTGGAGGCAGCGGGAGCCGGGAGGTGGGACGCAGTGGGAGGAGGTGGAAGAGAAGGACTTCCCCGCCCCTCTAATTAAACTTGGACATCCATGCTCATATGTTGAAATCTTTATAGATAGATAAAAATGAAGCTGTGAATACTATGACACCAAATTCGAAGTGAAGGCAAGTATCATTTAATAAAAATAAGACCAAAATCGCATGGGGGGAGATTTAAGGTGAGCGTCTCCTAACACATGATGAGTACGCAACGCGTATCTGCATATCTGCGCCTAAACAAATGTGTCACTACGCACGACTGAGTTTATAACCGTAGCAACAGACCCCAGATGAGCTCAGCCGCACTGGCTCTTGTTTACTACAAGGTTTTACAGACAGGCACGATTACTGCGCTTATTCCATGTAATAAGATTGGACTAATAAAATGTTGCAAGATATTAAAAATCGACCATTATTTCATGACAAATTATGATTAAATATGTGATATACGAAATTAGTACGCGGCATTGTGCCGCGCCATTTACCTCTTTCAAATCATACGCTGTTTACGAATTTCCATTCGCTGGATTTCGCCCAAGCTCGGCCCACTTTAAAAATAGTTAGCATTGTGCAGTGGTATCCGGAGTGAGTGAAGTGGCACTGCCATGCAGTTTGGGTGATTATATAACCCTAACTTTCGGGCCGTATCTGAGAGTAGTCTATGGCACTTATGTAATATTTTGCCAATTTGGTCATTTTTTGGGTAATTCTTGGGCACTATTGTCAAACACATCTAGAATCTTCACTGATTAAGAAAAAAAATGGGTGCCAGTTTTTCCATAACGATTGAGGGCCTCATTTTGAATTTCAAATGGCCTCACGGAAAATCTTTTTTTTTAAAATAATTTCCAATTAACCAATCTATTCATTCAAATGTCATACAATATTATTCTATTTTTATTTAAACTCATATAAAGAGGATCAAAGATTCATTGAAACAAAATTTAAGAGCACTCGAAATACTCTAAATTAGCCAAAAAATCCAAGATGGCCACATGATTTCAGGCTGTTTTCTAGTTAAAAATGCCATACCTTATTGCTACCAATGAGACATTTGGAAGATTATTTGGTGTCTAACTCATATGTTTCAGTTGCATATGAGGTTCCAATAAAACAACTATTTATGATCTGAACACTCTTTACCATCCTCCCAAAAACACTTAAGAGAAATAATGTAGAAGATGTATTCATATTAAAAATCCAATTTTATAAGTTGAAGGATGGATATTTGTTTAAAGGTACGACAATGCTACATGTATGAATCAGTTATAGGTGTCATTGCTTCAACTCATCTTCTAGATCTTCTGCCAACCATTGCGTGGTGTAATGTTTGTACAGCTGGCGCCTTCCACCACATTTGCAAAAGTTCGTACGACCACATGTTCCTCTGCGATGAGCGCCTTCCGGCGAACACTTTGATTTCTCAACAGTTACACCTGACGAGTGCAGCACTAAAAGACCGGGCTGTGTGCATGCAGCCGAAGAAAGACTTCAGTAGCTTTGTCTAGGTTTCGCCACCCAAGGTCAGAGGGTCCAGGACAAGTTGCGTCTTTCAATACCATTATCCTGGTGCCAGTATATTAGCCTTGGACATGGGCACGGCCCGTCGTATATGTATGAATCCATGCTCCCTGAGTCGGCTGGGCAGTTCTCAACTCCTTGTGCATCTTTTGAGTTTGCTTTGAACAAACCATCGAGGATATTTGCTTGCCCAAGGTGGACTCCACGTGGACAGGAAGAGAGCAAGAAACGCTCTTTCACAGCCATGTAAACTGTTTTCGCGGAGGATCAATTCCTTCGCCAAGACCAGCTAGTGGCTTATAGGATGGGGGTGCCTTCAGGAAGAGCTTGCAAAGCATCCCTTCTTTCCTTTTCCTGGATATTTCCTGTCGGATCACAGCCTCGGAGACCATGCCAGTTTATCCAAAGCTGCTGTTCTCCGGTCCAAGCTTTCATAATATGTAGGAAGACTTTTCGTCGTCGCCACCCTCTTTCGCTTGTCCCCATGATTTAGCGCAGAATGGTTGCCAAGTAGGACTTTCGTAGCCAAAAGCAGCACATCTGTGTCTTGAAGAAATAATGTGGACATTAATCCGGTGCTCGCAACTTCTACAGCGATGATAAAATCATAAGATTCACCTCTTCCTGTGTGCTGACACCGGGCATTATTTTCACATCATAATTCGTCATTGACCTCCTGCCGTGTTGCCCAAGGACCTTGGACGGTACGTAGCGGATAAGGCTGATAGGAAAAGTAGAGAGTTAGCGATCCTTGTGCTGCTACGCTGGCAAGAAAGTTTTGATGTCGTTGGTTTCAAACTATATAGGATTTAGGTTACCCGCCACATTGCCGTTCCATCCGCCTCTTCTAGTCTGTTCCTTCATTGATGCTTTTGGTGTAGTTATCAAATATGAAACTCGCACTTGCAATGATCTCGAGCCTTTGAGTCAATGAGTGTGAGCAAGGATGTGCAAGCTCTTTGCAACGTCATGCAAATTCTTAATTGCCATCAACTCCGTGCTACCGCGTCCCATTCCATCAACTACAAGACGACGTCTCCCAATCCCTCTTCTAAAGCTCGGTGGGCTGTGCAGAAGTTTGAACTTGTCGTGCCACAAATCTTCCAGAAGCCTTTCATCACTGTGCTCTTGTCCGTAGTTGGATGAATAGCATCCATCCGGTGCATAAGAACTTCTGTTTGTGTAGGCAAATCAGCATGCAAGTCACTTTCTTCCAGAATCGACAGCTCTCTCAGATGACCACGGCAATAACCAAGCAGTCTGGCACAGAGTGAATGTGGTTGCCTTCAAGTCAACCAACCTCAGGCACCCTGCTGTTCAATTTAATGTCTTTCGCAGTCAGACACTCCATTTCTTCTACTTGACTTTGCGTCTCTTGTCACCAAATTCGGACTCCAGATGATGCGTTCCTCTGACAACGTTTTATAAGCTTTCATCCATTCTCCGCTGTTGCTAGGATACTTTGGTGACTTGTCTGGGATATCTCATTAACATGAGTTTGTACAGCAGCGTCTGCATTCGAGTTCCGCTACCAGCTCCATTGGAATAAGGCAGCGCTGCTAACACTGACTTCAGCTGAGCGAAAGGGAGCGTTCTTGCGAGCCAATTTTTTGACTGAGAGAGTTGAGTATGCTGCTGGTGGTGGCAATTGTGCTTAGTAGTGAGGACTACAAGTCTGTTCTGACTCATCAGCAAGTCGTGCCAGCTCCGCGAGCAGTGAGACAAAACTTCAACGAGCGCGTTCTGGAGATGTTGTTATTCCAGAATCCTCCCTGTGCCGTTCGTTGATTTGTTTGAGGTGTGCCATCCTGATCAACACCAATGTACGTGAATGCGGAAACGGTTGCTGTATTCACTGCCAAAAACTCACCATGGGTGAAGCTCTTGCCATAGTTCTGGATTCGAGGTTTTTATGGCATCCATGCGTGCCCGATGAACTCTGGAATGTTTTGAGCATAATCATAGCTGGCAATATTGCCAAAAGAATTACTACAAAGATGCCTCAAGTGATATCAAGTGAAGTGCCAGTTACCTGCCCGTATAGCCCTCTGGAACTGTAACAGGTGTCGATCACTGCCGCATGTACATCCTAGCCCATGAAAACATTGAGTCTGTTCTTGACGACTTAGCCCCGTCAAACTCTCGTAAGCTGGTTTCTCAAGATTGAAGGATTTCTATTATCCATTTTTTAATGCCGGGGTGCGGCTTCTCAACGCCTGTCTTATCCCGACATGGCTTCAGTCAGCTGCCTTTACGCTGGGCTACAAGGCGTCACGCTGACAAACAGCGTTGATCCTCAGGATTTCCTCCATCAGAGATCGAAGAGGGGCCTGAAGAGTTAAGCTGGTGGCTTCGATCGCTCTGTGTAAATGATTGCCATTTAAAATCGTGCGCGATACTGTCACGCGACTGTACAGATCTGCCTTCTTGCCACTGCGTCGTCGAAGACCTTAAATATTTAAAACCGTTATAAAATTATGACTTGATTAGATATGTGTCCTTGACTAGAAATACAAAGTTAAAAACTAAAATGGAGTCGATTGTCGTTAAAATTTAAAATGCGTGCGTTAAGGATTGATAGATATTTTTTTATAATACACGTCCGGAAAACCTGTTTTCTATCCATGCAATACAGAGTTCAGTATGAAAACCGCGTGTCTCAACTATAATGCCATTTGGTACTCAAACGCTATGAACAACATGTTTGATTATACGTTCTAAAATTAATGTTGTAATTACCAAAAAATCATAACAAATCGCTTTAAAAAACGGCGGCCAGGTTTTGAATTCAAAATGGCGGCCCTGAAATGTTAATGGAAAAAAGCTGCACCCCTTTTTGTTCTTAATCAGCTGAATGTTTCTAGGGTGTTGAAACATGGTGTGCAAGAATCTAACCCGAAATTTGCTTTTAGGTACATAAGGCCAGCAGACTAAGGCGTATCAGTGGAACAGCCATCTCGTAGTTCTGGTACAGGGTAGCGAAGGAGCAGTGTAGGTGAGGGAAGGGAGGGGGAGCGTGAGGAGGAAGGTAGATAGTACTCAGTAGCGGTGGAGTAGGAGAAAAGCTAGGTGACAGAATGACGGAAGGGGAGAAGCTGGTGGAGAAGGAGGAGTGAGAAGCTGGTGGAGAAGGAGGAGGAGAAGCTGGAGAGAATGAGAAGGGCAGAAGGCGAGAAGCTGGGGGAGAAGGAGGAAGGGGAGAAGGGAGAAGGCTGGGGGAGAAGGGAGAAGCTGGTGGAGAGAAGGGAGGGAGAAGGGAAAGGTTGGTGGAGAAGGAGGAGGGGATGAGACGAAGCTGGTGGAGAAGGGAGGAGGCGGTAGAAGCTTGGTGGAGGAGAATGAGGAAGTGGAGAAGGGAGAAGCTGGTGTGAAAGGCAGGAGGGGAGAAGCTGGTAGAGAAGGAGCGAAGGGGAGGAGGGGAGAAGGGATCTGTGTGGAGGAGCGAGGGGAAATGGAGAAGCTGGTGCGAGAAGGAGGAGGGGGAGAGAAGCTCATGGAGAAAGGAGGGGGAGAAGGGAGGACCAGGAAGCTGGTGGAGGGAGGAGGGTGAGAAGAGAGCCTGGTGGAGGAAGGAGGAGGGGTGAGAAGCAGGTGGAGAAGGAGGAGGGGAGAAGGAGAAGCTGGCTGGAGAAGGAGGGGGGAGAAGTGGGGAGAAGCGAGAAGGGCTGGAGAAGGAGAACTGGTGGAGAAGGGAGGGGAAAAGTTGGTGGCCAGGAAGAGAGGAGGGGGGAGAAGGGAGAAGCTGCGTGTGAGAAGAGGAGGGGGAGAAGCTGGAGTCGTGGAGAAGAGAGGAAGGGGAGAAAGGAGAAGCATGGCCGCGTCTGGGAGAAGGAGGAGGGGAGAAGGAGAAACGCTGTGGTGGAGAGGAGGCGGAAGAAGGGAGGGAGAAGGAGCTGTGGAGGAGAGGGGGAGAAAGGAGAAGTTGTGGAGAAGGTAGGAGGGGAGAAGCTGGCTTGGAGAAGGAGGAGGGGAGGAAAGCTGGCTGGAGAAGGAGGAGGGGAGAAGCTGCGTGGAGAAAGGAGGGGGGAGAAGGAAGCCTGGGGGAGGAGGAGGGGGAGAAGGAAGAAGCGGTGGAGAAAGGAGGAGGGGAAGGACGAAGCTGGGCTGGGGAGAAGGAGGAGGCGGGCAAGAAGCTGGGTGGAGAAGGAGGAAGGGGAGAAGGAGAAGCTGGTGAGAAGGAGGAGGGGGAGAAGCTGGCTGGCAGTAAGGAGGAAGGGAGAAGCGAGAAGGTGTAGGAAGGAGGAGGGGAGAAGCTGTGGAAAGGAGAGGGGGAGAAGCTGGGCGGAGAAGGATGGAAAGAGGGGAGAAGGAGTGGCAGAAGGGAGCTTGTGGAGGAGGGGGAGAAGGAGAAGCTGGTGGAGAAGGGGAGGGGGAAAGTGGTGGAGAAGGATGGAGGGGGAGAAGGGGAGAAGCTGGTGGAGGAAGGAGGCAGGGGGAGAACTGGCGGAGAAGGAGGGAAGGGAGAAAGGAGAAGCGGGTGGAAGAAGGAGGAGGGGAAAGAAGCGGGTGGAGAAGGATGGAAGGCGAGAAAGGAGAAGCTCGGTGGAGAAAAGGGAGGAGGGAGAAAGCTGGTGGAGAAGGCAGGAAGGGGAGAAGGAGGAGCGAGAGAAGCTGGGGGAGAAGCGAGAAGGGGAGAAGGGGAGAAAGCTGGTGGAGAAGGAGGAGGGGAGAAGCTGGTGGAGAAGGAGAGGGGTGGAGAAGCTGGTGGGAGAAGGAGGAGGGGAGCAAGCTAGCTGATAATGAGGAAGGGAGAAGGGAGAAGGTGGTGGCAGAAGGGGAGGGGAGACAGCTGGTGGAGAAGGAGGGCGGGGGAGAAGCCTGAGTGGCGAGAATGAGGAAGGAAGGGGAGAAAAGGGAGAAGCTGGTGAGAGAAGTGAGGAGTGGAAGAAGTGGTGGGAAAAGGAGAAGCGGAAAGGGAGAGTGGTGGAAGCGAGGATGGAAGAAGAATCTGTGGAAAAGGAGAGGGGGGAGAGAAGCTGGTGTGAGGAAAGGGAGGCGGCTGGCGAGAAGCTGGTGTGCGAGAATGAGGAAGGGGGGAGAACGGGAGAAGGTGGTGGAGGAAGGAGGAGCGGTGAGAAGACTGGTGGAGAAGAGGAGGGGGAAGAAGCAGGTGGAGAGTATGAGAAGGGAGAAGGGCAGAAGCTGGGGAGAAGGAGCGAAGAGGGAGAAGGGAGAATGCTGGTGAGAGAAGGAGGAGGGCGGGAGAAGCTGGGGAGCAAGGAGGGAAGGGAGAGATAGCTGACGTGGAGAAGGAGGAGTGCGGGAGAAGCTGGTGGAAAGAATGAGGAAAGGGGAGAAGGGAGAAAGGTGGTGGAAAGGAGGAGGGAGAAGCTGTGAGGAGAAGGAGGAGGGGGAGAAAGCACTGCCGTGCGAGAATGGAGGAAGGGAGAAGGAGAAGCTGTGGAGAAGAGGAAGGGAGAAGGAAGAAGCTGGTGGGGGAGAAGGAGGAAGGGGAGAAGCTGTGGAGTAGGAGGAAGGGAGAAGAGAGCTGCGTGGGGGAGGAGGGGCAGAAGGAGAAAGCTGGTGGAGAAGGAGAGCAGGGAAGAAGCTGGTGGAGAAGGAGGAAGGGGGAGAAAGGAGAGCTGGTGGAGAAGGAGGAAGGTAGGAAGGAGAACGGGTGGTGGAGAATGTAGGAGGAGAGAAGCTGGGTGGAGAAGGAGGGGGAGAAGAGGGAGGAGAAGGGAGCCTGGTGGAGGAGAGGGGGAGAAGGGAGAAGCTTAGGTGAAGAAGAGGAGGGGAGAAACTTAGCGTGGGGAGAATGAGGAAGGAGAAGGGAGAAGCTGTGGAGAAGGAGGGAGGGGAGAAGCCTGATGGAGAAGTGGTGTGAGAATGAGAAGGGCGAAAAGGTGGAGGAAGCTGGTGCGAGAAGGAGCGAAAGAGGAGAAGTGGAGAAGCTGGTGGGAGAAGGGGAGGGGAGAAAGCTGGTGGAGAAGGAGGAGGGGGAGAAGCTGGTGGAGAATGAGGAAGGGGAGAAGGGAGAAGGTGGTGGAGATCGAAGGAGGAGGGGAGAAGCTGGTGGAGAAGGAGGAGGGGGAGAAGTTGGTGGAGAACGAGGAAGGGGAGAAGGAGCCAAGGAGGCTATGTCAGTATATGTTATACAGCTAGTATACAATGATACAATCTATTATCCGAAACCCTTGGGACCAGACACGTTTCGGAATTTGTAATTTTTACGATTTCTGAATGGTACATTCCGTATATCCTGCAACTAGTCAGTACTAAAACGTAAAACCCAAGTTTTCAAGCGGCCAAGTGCTGTACCGGCACAGTACAATACGTATGAGTAATGCAAAACACATTAATATGTCTGCAGTGAATTACCTTGTGCAGCCAAACACGAGTTTTGATGTGCAAATAACCTCCATGAAAAAACTTTCGGAGTTTTTCAGTTTTCAGAATTTCGGATAATAGATTGTGCACACACACACACGCACACGCGTACACACCAATATTGCTTTCATAATAATTTTTATGTGTTCATAAAGGGGAGCCCTTTTAGACTAATGTCATGTTATCAGTCTACAATTTGTTAATAAATTTGTATTAAATTGATATAAACTATCACTCCCATTACTATTTTTCTTTCAATAGTAACACTGACATCTTCGAACTGAGGTAGCGTATATCATTTGATTAAAATGATCGTAATACGGGTTGGAATTTGGTAATCGAGCACCTGATGGTCTAGCTGTCATAGATCTTCAGTGGTCTGGTACAAATTGAAACCAACAATCTCTATTCTGCGGAGATGCCTCTCAGTGACTTCAGTCACCATTTCCCATTATATAAACAAACAATGTTTACATGTGTGAGTGTCACTCCAAGGTCTGTGATTAGTTCCGAATATTATCCACAACTCCGTATGACACCTACGAACGAGGTCAAGAGATGGCGAGATAGTATTATTTTAGGTGTTATTTACCTAGTATATGTTGAGAGATTCATACATTAGTTCAACTCAATTCAATTTAATTCAGACTTCATTCAATTTCTCATTCCTTCACTCCTGTAGTTATGTTATCACATAAGTATGATCTCACGTTCAGACTTATAAAAGAATGTTGAGACAGTATATCATTATGTCAATTCAATCATCAGTCAAACACACGCATACGCACATGCACATGGACACACACACTGATTGATATATTGATATACACACATAAGAGTGCACATGCACCGAAGTGTGAAGATATGGACTCGTGATAACAGACTTACGTTTGTTCGACGTCGTAAAGTAATAATTTATTACAAACTTGAGAGCACTTGTGTATTTCCTTATTTATTAATGTCTGACTGACAGTAACAGTATTGGCAGTATCTTTCATATAAGTAGGGCTCTTATTATGAGTGGTGCTCTCGAGTGAGTAAAGCCCTGTTCCTGGTGTTCATAGTCTAATCTGTGAGAATGTTGGTAAATGTGTGACAGTGCAAGTAGCCATCATGCATGGCAAGCTCGTGAGCATAATTTTGCGAGCAAAGGTTAACGGATCATGCATGTGTGAGGTTGGCCAATGCGTGTTTTGAATTTTTGTAGGTAAAGCAAAATAAGAAATGGATCTCCAGGAAGCAGTAGGTGTGCACAGTGTCTTCAAGAGCTATGGCTCAGGAAAGAACAAGTTGGAAGTGCTGATAGGCATCAATCTGACTGTGACAAGGGGTAACATGTAAGTCTTATATTGCGCCAGATTCAAAATTGGTGAAAATGTCTAAAAGCATTGTAGCATTATATATGATCATGAATGAAAAAGGTTGGCATCATGAATTTAAAAAAATGCAAATGAAAGACTATATATATGTAACGATATAGCTAGTGCATTTTTACAAAATATTGCATTTCTAAATTATTCATGTTGCATCACAATGCAGCTATGAAACACCAAATTATTAAACCAAAAAACGTGTAATTTTGTTACATTCTGCATGTTTTTTATATGCAGAGTTGATAATACAATTTATAAGACATGGTCGTGTAATTGGGGGATCTATTTGTGTGTAATGTTAGGTGTTACATAGGCAAGCCATTTTTCTACATACAGAGAAGATGTACGTTGTTTTGCAAAACCCAGTCCGTTGTCACGAGCACCAAATGTAATGACCCGTTTCTATGTAATAATTTAGCTCATAGGGTCTATGTCCCCCAGGGTACTGCCGGAACGTACCCTGGGTACGGTCCGGTATACCAGAACGTACCCTGGTCACTATTTGATATGGTTAGGGTTAGGATTAGGGTTAGGGTTAGGGTTAGGTTTAGGGTTAGGGTTAGGGAGTAGGCGTAGGCGACTCCCTATACTCGTTAGTGGAGTAGGCTAGGTACGGTCCGGCATATAATATAGTACCAGGGTACGTTCTGGTATACCGGACCGTACCCAGGGTACGTTCCGGCGGTACCCCGGGGGACATAGACCCTCTCAGCAACAATTTAGAGTAAAAGAATCAAGAAGAAGTGTAGCATTTGTGTCCAACTGAAGAAATATATTGTTTACAATCCAAACAGTCACTATGTCTATACCCGTTTGTCTCGTCCGTCTCGTCTCGCCGTTGCAACCCTCGTTCAAATCGCCCTGTTGCTATATATATTACTCTCTCGTCTAATCACCAACAAGTTCCACTACACAACCAAATCACGTACTCCGCTCATTCCTTTGTTCGTCTTATTACGCACCAAAACTACATGTGTAAACCACATGTACCCCCTGCGCGACCTATCGTTCATACCCTATATGTCAAACGCCCAACCCTACTCCTATTTACAACTAATGCTATCTACACTTACTAATGTAATATAACATGTGCAAAACATATGTTACAAAACCATAATGTCTTATAGTTATATACGTCTCTCTAACTATGGATATTTGATAAATTCAGTTGAAGTTAATTAGAAATGCTAAACTGAAGGCACCTTTGGCTTTAGGAGGTTATGCAGTGGGGGTAATGAGTATATAGATCGCATGGCATCAGAAATATGGAATGGGCAAATTGATTAACATGCTAATATGAATGTGAGAATTGCAATGATAGCATGTTCTGGCGTAACGTAGTGATCAGTTAAGTTGTGAATCTCTCCTGCTGGTCCACAGACACTTAAACGTGAGGGTGCATGTGCTATCATGTATATAATTGCTTTAACATGATTTTCACATTTATTTCTTAGCTATGGATTGCTAGGACCTAGCGGCTGTGGCAAAACTACTTTGCTGCGGTGTCTATTAGGAAGACTACCTTTTGATGGTGGAGTCATTACTACCTTAGGCAAGCCACCATTGAGTGCAGGTCATGGTGTACCTGGTCGGATGGTCGGATATATGCCGCAGGTAATTTGCTGTAATCGCATGTCACGAATAGTAGTGAAATAGAGTACCATTATTGGAAACCAAGAGGAAATGCATCTCTTGTTACACTGAAATTCCAAGCTCCTATGGGCATCTTCGTCTCCTCTCATTTGATTGAGTAATTTTTGCAGGAGGTTGCTCTCTACAATGAATTTACCATCAAAGAGACACTGCGGTACTTTGGTCGGTTAAACGACATGTCCATGGAGCTTGTTGCGAAAAGAACAGACTTTCTAGTCAACTTTTTGCATCTGCCTGGAGATAATAGGATGGTGAAAACTCTAAGGTGAGCAGAAGGTAGCGGAATCATATTCTGCTCGTGTGAACAGAAAAAAGTAGACATCTGCAAAGTAATCAAAAGATTAAATATCCAGTAGACATGACCATGAAACTGCTACCAAAAGTGCTAGTCACTATCTTGGACAAAAAGCATGTGATTTCTTGTATTGAGGCGGTTATAGTCTAGTAGGTCACAGGGGAGAGATAGTGAATATAGAAATAAGTTGTGGATATAGAAATCAGTTAACCCTAACCCTAACCCTAACCTTAACCCTAACCCTAACCCTAACCCTATCCCTAATTCTAAAATAAAATAAAATTAGCCAAAAATAATAAAAAATACAATAAATAAGAGACAAAATTAGCCAATCAGAGCCGTCCCCTAGTAGTGGATCACTATCTCTCCCCTGTGCAAAATTCGTTATAGTCTGCAGTTCGTTGACATTACTTACCACGACGTGATGTTTGGCCATTGTAACGTTGTTGGAAAATGTGTTGCAGTGGTGGTCAGAAGCGTAGGGTGTCCTTCTGTGTGGCTTTGCTTCACGAACCGCCATTGCTGATCCTTGACGAGCCAACTGTTGGAGTTGATCCTCTCTTACGCAGCAGGTAGGGCTTATGACACGTAAACTGCTGAATGCTTCACATTCACCGGCCTGGAGCCAATATAACAAGCGAGACAGTCCCGACGTGCAACTACCAAGATGTACTTGTTCAGGTTTCAGGTTTACCTGTTGTTGTCAGTGCTCAGTCTAATCGGACCCAATCCTGTCGAGGCGTTGTCCATTATGGTACGTGTGTGTGATGCTGTGTGTGCATGGCGCTTGTGGGATTGTGATATTATAATGAATAGTGTGATGGAAGTATTTGGTAGAATTTGAGTATGAGTTGGATACATAGACATGTCAGTGAATATACTATATATATATATATATATATGTATATAGCTATATATATAGTATGTATTATATGCAAGTACAGAATGATATATGATATGTTGAAACATATGGGATTTAATGAAGTCTTCCCGTTCTGGCGGCAGCATCTGGCAGCATCTGATAGAGATAGTGCAGACCGGTGAGACAACCATCATCCTCACGACTCATTACATAGAGGAAGCCAGAGCTGCAGATATGGTAAGTGACGAACGGTGGGTGCTCAAAGGAGTTACCGCCGACTGTTTAGCACCAAGAATTGTTTAGCAGCACGAATGTTTCGTCACAAGAGTGGTTGGAAGTTGGAGAATTTTTGGCAGGAATTTCATATGCTGTATGTAGCAAAAGAGAAGAAAGAGGAAGCTAAGCAATACACAATATAACCATAGTACAATCACTTATCTGTTCTTCAACTCTATCTAACAGCTCATGTATTAGTATTAGCAATTAAGGATGTACCCAGAAAAAAACTACATTACCAAAGTTTCTTCTGAGGAAACTTAGACAAAGGAGGTAATGGCCTGTTTGGGGAAAAAACGCACATGATTGATTCAAGGTCGTAGGAAAAGTGTAGACCCCGTGTCACATGACCCAATAAACGCACATGGCAATCTAAATATGCCAGAGGCACGTGGTGATCTATTTATTTTTGGGTTGACACTGTTTTGACAACAGCAGGTAAATACAGGAACATTTTCACAACGACGATGTTAAATTTGACAACGGTGGTGCGCCACCGTGCCTCTTATGTATAAGAAACCCTGATTACAGGTTGGGTTAATGCGACATGGAATTCTACTGGCTGAATCCCCTCCAGCTGATCTGCTCATGGTTCATCAGAGTGAGGTAAGTGTAAATGTAGTGCATGTTGCATCAGAGCTGAGAAAATCTGCTGGTTAACCGTTAACAGTGGGGAAGATCTCACTACATTAGGTTTGTAGTGAAAAATACTTCTGATCACGCATATTATATGATACAATGTATCATATAATTACCTCCGCCAAGGAGGTAATGTAATCGGTCTCGTGTGTGTGTTTACCTCCGCCAAGGAGGTAATGTAATCGGTCTCGTGTGTGTGTTCGTGTGTGTGTGTAGCCACTAGTGTTCGCGCGTTCGATTCAGCAGCAGCTCGCCTTAGGGCGTCGAGTCAGCAGCAGCTCGCCTTAGGGCATCCAGTCAGCAGCAGCCAGCAGCGAGCCAGCTGTTATACACATACATGTTACATGCTGGCGGAGGTATGCACTCTCCGTGAGTGCCCTTTGTCTAGTTATTATATAGGATCGTGTGGCAATTACATGAAGTACTTTCACAGATGCTAGTTTGTAATTATACCCACCTTTTTCATGACATTTTATTTAGAGCAGCATTCCCCCTATATTCATTAATGTTTCTAATCAAAGTAGTGTTCTTTGCAAGCATTTTTTGCAGAAAATTATTTTGATCTGATATACTGATTACAAAAGTATGATCCAATTGCATTGGATTGTGGACATCCTAAGAGCGTGTCATGCTCTGGTGCGAGTATCATTTACAGTAACCCCAGAGTTACGCGACTTCTCTGAATATATATTTGTGCATTGTTAGGGCATGCAAAATAGTACGTAAATAAGCTGAAAGTCGATTCATTGTGTCAATATCTATTAACAAGTTAATTTGATTAAGAGATTATTTCCTAAATGCTACTTAACTATGTGATTTTTCAAAAATAAATTATTTCGTTATTGAACGAAGTAATTGGAAGCTATAAATTAGCAAGCGAACAATAATCTGAAACCGGGTTGTGCTGTTTGTGGGCCATTCTCACACGCTCAAGTAAATGTTGAACGAACGCGCACATAGCAGTTTGTTTACATTTTTCAAACTATATTCTTCAATTAGCAAGGCTTGTTTATGTTAATTTGTTTTTGGGCTATTTTGATGTGGCAATCAATAAATGATATACGAACGTTTACGATAGTGTGTGTATGAACGTTTATGAAAAGGAATGCCATTATAAAGTTAAATATCGACATTATTTCTAGACATTAGAGGCCGTATTCCTTAAGCTATGTACGGAAGAAATTCCCGATGATCCAGAGGGTGACAAGGCAGAGATATCAATTTCAGCAGCACACAGATACCAGTCGATGCCGCAGGTTGAGGTATATATTATCAGGAGCGTATAATGACAATTTGTCATTATACGCTCCTGATATTATGTATATGTATTGGCCCTGTCACACATTGACGATTTAGCCAGCGTATGCCGGACGTATCAAAAATTTGGTGAATACGCTGGCGTACGTCGAATAAGTTATGGGTAAGCTTTGTATGATGGCCCTGTCACACATTGACGATTTAGCCAGCGTATGCCGGACGTATCAAAAATTTGGTGAATACGCTGGCGTACGTCGAATAAGTTATGGGTAAGCTTTGTATAAGTTAAGAGCACGCTGAAGCACGCTGGTATACGTCGTAGTACGGCGAGGTCGTCGAACAATTTTGAGCATGTTTAAAATTTT
>NW_014577328.1:316671-318343 GCF_000485595.1 Priapulus caudatus | reverse complement strand
AAAAAAACATCGATAGTTCAGCGTATGCCAGCGTTTTAGAGAAATTTTGATACGTCCGGCATACGCTGGCTAAATCGTCAATGTGTGACAGGGCCATTAGTATATAAAGAAATATATGTAAATATACTATAATGCCTATACGAAAATGTACTATTTCAATAGGATACCTAACATGCTTATATGTGAGAAAAAAAAAAAAATTCTGTAGAGTTATTCTCGCTGTATTCTAATTTCGAAAGGTGGTTAGTCCTAAAGTTGATGCTGGTGGCAGTGGCATAGACGATGAGAGAACTCCCCTGTTAGCGAACCACACACATCCTAACTCGATATCGAAGTCTCTGTCACACTCATCCTCAACAACAGAAGTGAAAACTGGTAAGAACTCTGCTTCTACGTGTATGGTGGAAAGCACGACATGAAATAGTGATGTCTTTAAAATACCAGTGGATATTCATACTGCTTAATATATCATATAACATATGTATGGGACTCGGTGAGTGTACTTGACTCTTGATTTTGTATAATTGAAGCGCTGACTAGAATGAAACATAGTTTTGTGATGTGGTGCAACTATAGCGCTGTGATATTTCTGTGAAGTACATACTAAGTGATGCTACCACTTGGTGTCATGTAATAGAACAATTGCCAGTCAGTTGCTTCGCACAATACCAAGATTTAACGAAAATGAAGAACATGTTTATTATCACTAATGAATAATTTTTATTTCAGAATGGAAAAGCAGTTGCTCTTCAAGCTTGAACAACATCTTTGCATTAATCATCAAAGATCTGCTGAAAATGTGGAGAAACATACCGTATGTTAACTTCTAGTATCATTTCAGCTAGCTGTAGCATGCATGTGGTAATGCTATTATCTTTGCATGCTTGCATGGGCTTTATTTAGCGCGATGTAATGTTTACAATGTATTCTTATTATTAGCTTTGTAGCATGTAAATGAAAAACTCATAGTTAGAATATTTACGATATAGAGTCATAGGGACAAAGTCCATCTGAAGTTTAATTATAATCACATCACATATGCCTGTACCTAGAAGAGCAGTGAAGAGTTGAAGTCTCGCAACCTTTGGCCAATTAAAGTGTCATTGATTAAAAGAGATTGTGTGATATATGGTAGCCGGTAATAACGTTATATCAGGAGTGGATAATAGAGTCTCTATTATCCACTCCTGGTTATATTATATGAATTTATTGTATCTGTGTTATCAGACACTTGCCCTGAATTATTGTAATGACCTTGGCATGCTAAATACTGGCAAAAGGGCTATGTAAATCACATGTATTTATATTGTTTGCTTGAAAGGTGGAATCGGCAACAAATTGAGCATTATTAGTCAAAACACAAGGGATATCTCATGAAGATCATTGATCTGGTTGTAGGTTGCTGGTGTTTCAGTTCATAATGCCATCCATCCAACTCTGCTTCTTCTGCCTGGCGGTTGGTGGCGACTTAAAAAACGTGCCTGTGGCTGTGGTAAACCAGGACAGCCCACCGATTCTCAGCACCAGCTACCTGAAGTCCATCAGCTCCAGCATCGTAGATCTGGTATTATTATTATTACTATTATTATTAGCTCATCTGACATAGTCAGATGCAACTTGTAGAATCGCATGATCGTCCGTGCGTGCGTGCGTCAACAGTTGGGCACAAATC
>NW_014577328.1:302588-315088 GCF_000485595.1 Priapulus caudatus | reverse complement strand
ACTTCAGCAGCCTGTGTTGTAGCAGAGTTTTATGCATTAAATTGTATTTGGTGAATAATAGGTAAGGATACACATGGTAACAGATCATGCACTGTCAACATCGTATGACATAGTAGCATAATGTACGCCATATTTTCACTTTAGTTATAGCAATGAATAATAACTAAACTAATAATCATTACAGATCAGCAGATATCGCTATCACTGACACAGGAGTTGCTATCAGCTTTTGAGACCTTTGCCCGTAACACCCTCTATAGTATGGGTTTTAATCCTGGAGCAGCAGATATTCCGATTAAGGTGTGAGCCTGTGCGTTAGGAAAGATCGTGACGTGATGATGGAAAGATGTCTGACGTTGGGCCAGCGGTGGCAATATGACGTTGGGCCAACGTTGGGCCAACGTTGGCTGACGGCCGTTGGGCCAACGTTGGGCCAATGTCGTGCCACCGTTGGGCCAATGTTGGCTGCCAACGTTGGGCCCAACGTTGGCACGCTGAGCAAAAAGACGTTGGATCAACGTTGGCTGTCTGACGTTGGGCCAACGTTGGCAATATGACGTTGGGCCAACGTTGGCTGACTGCCGTTGGGCCAACGTCGGCCCATCGTCGGGCCAACGTTGGCAGCCAACGTTGGCTCAACGTTAGCATGAGCTGAAGACAGCCGTTGGTCCAACGTTGGCCCAACGTCAGCATGTTATCTGGGGATATTGTCATTGTTTATATAATCAGGGATTATACCAAGTAATATTGTTGTTTTGAAAATATTAGGCCCGAGTAAAAATATCAGGGGAGCTTAGATGGATAGGTGTCAGGCTGTGTATTGATGTTATAGTCTCCCTACCAAGGTCAGGCTGTGAAATACACAGAGTACAAGCCAAAGTATGTTGCTAAATTTACACTGACTTTGGATGAAACCCCTTGTAGTCTGTCAGTAGAGGGAAGAATGAAGGCTATTTCTACTGCTAGTCAGACAACAGAGAAGCCGTTTCCCTAATCTAATATATATATGACCTAGCTGCGTGAGTGTGAATGTGTGTGGATAATTAGAAGTTGAAACTTTGGAAATTTTTAACCAATCTAATTTTGCAGCCCACAGGTTTTTACCAATGTGTGACTGTGAGTTTAAAGCATTTGCACAATCCTAAAAATCCTAATTATTTTATTTTCTAGTTTGAGGATCCAGTGTATGGTGATACCTCTCTACAATTCACAGATTACATGGCACCTGGCATTATTTGCACGTGCGTATATTTTGTTTGATTGTTATAGTGACTATGATAATCACTATTATTAAATTCATATGATTCGACCAAATGGTCAACACTATAGTATAATTCTTACACTAGTCTAGCATTTAGAAGTGTCTGTATTTCTGTAATAATTTGGGCCATTTTTCTTTCAGAGTCACATTTTTCATGGCAGTTGGTTTAACCTCCTTGTCATTCATCACAGAACGCAAAGAGGGTCTGCTAGACAGGAGCATGGTAGCTGGTGCGTAGAATATGATTTTTTAAATTCTAGATGTGTGAAGTAGGTTGTAGTGGGTGAAGTGAAGTGATTTCGTGGGTAAAACAGTATTTTATGTGTGCATATTTGCCAGAGTATAGTATTGTAATTATTTATCTTAGCATGATTTTCTGAATAAGTTCGTTATTTTCTATCACAGTTAATTGTAGCTCATGTTCTATTGTATCATATATATATTATAGCCATCAGATATGTGATATTTGTTATGTCGACAGAGTTTATGAGTCACGTAGGCACATCTATATATGTGTATGCATGTTTTCAGTTCATGCATTTAATGGCTCTTCTGCAAGCATATATCTGTGTGTTTATGTGTGCATATGCAGAATGATCCTTTATAGTCCATATGATCTGTAGTTAGGACCATTTATGTTTTTGTAGAATTGTATAAAGGCTTATCCACGTTTATCCATGCTTATTGTTTGAACATGTTATGTTAAAACGATATTGTGTTTAATCTGTTTAAACAATACTATGTGTAAAAGCCATCTTTATTAACACGTAGCCATGTAATCTGCCACTTAGATAACTGGATAACATCTCAAAGTGCTGTACTTTATGTCTAGTTAGCTACGACGTGGTTGTGATGCTGATGCAGTTGTATATTTCTTCACAGGTGTCACGCCCGTTGAAGTGATGATTGCTCACATATGCTCGCAGTTCTTTGTGCTCGTCGTGCAAATATCGCTGCTGCTCATTGTCGCCATCGGAATATTTAAGGTGCGCCTCATCAAGCAACTAGCTCACCAACTTCTAATCTTCATTTTACAATTACAAAATTTGGTTGATTATTGAGCCAGTCTGGGTGGCTGATTGCTGGATGGTGAATGTATACTGTGAATGTAGTCTATGTATACTGTCTAGAAAACCGAACCTTGTTGCTAACGCAGGTCTATAGAAATGAGAACACGGAAAATTCTTTTGGTGATGATACAATTTACTGAAGTGATAAACATGAGAAATGAATACATGCAGCAGTTTAGCATTTAAATTAAGCTGCTAAATAAAACCATTGCAAACACGTAGCATACTTTATGTTTAGTGCCATCTGCTATTACCAGACAAAACGGGGCTTATCAAAGCACTTGTATCTTCCTGTATAATTAGTTTGCATTATTTGTTAGGCATGAGTGTTCAATGGGTGTTATTTGGTGGATGGACATAGCTACCCTATATTTATAGGTAGAAATGTTAGTACACACTCTAGTTCTGGGGCCTGTTGTCAGAAACCTCACAGATAGTTATGACTGTTATAATTATAAAATGTAGTTACCTTTGAAGAGAGGTGTCATGTACAAGTTACGAATTTTTAAATTTAAGACACTCATGATCATAACCTGCATAACCGATAACCATTTATAATGTTTCTGACAACAGGGCCTCTAATTCTTGAATATCTCTTTTGTGCAGGTACCCCATCTGGGCTCAATTGTATTGGTGTTCCTACTTACTCTGCTGCAAGGACTTGGTGGTATGGCATATGGTAAATAGGCTTCTTATTATCTTTAACATATTTACCTCCGCCAGGGGCTTGTTGAGAGCGCACTGAAGATCAAACTGGGAACGAGTCAAGAGCGTACTGTAAGCTACTGTAAAGCTACATGGTGTCACACCGCGGTCACACCACGCCATGGATTTCGCTTTGCCACGCCTGGACTGCGCTTTTCCTCGTGCTTTCATACTTTTCAGGTCGCAGTGGGAGCCCGAACGTGATCGCGGGAAGGTGTGACAGGGGTATAACTAACTATAAGCACATGACGTTATATGAGTATGGAATGACCACAATAGATTGCTGCAAAGGTGGGAGCTAATATATTGTCCTGTGTCTTCCTCCACCAGGATAGGGGATGGGCCCAAACTCGGTAACCACCATTTATTTAGCTAGTCCACTCATCAGACACTCCCATCATCATCATGTGTATAGAGAATAATATAACAGTATTACTGGGTAGGCCTATAACATGTGCAGAGGAAACATAATGATATCCCATGTTGGCTAGCACTCGTATCTATGTATGAAATGTATACATAAAACAGTCAGTGATTTATTATTGGTAAAGTTGTTATTATACGTGTAGCATGCCACTGGCCTCCAACTCGCGTATGGGTTACAATAATCCAACCATTGGTTTTTATAAAGTAATAGTAAATATTATGTGTTGTATGTATCGCATGTTACTTAGATAACGTAATGATATAATCAGTTTCTTGTTGTATGTTACTGATTATACTTGTTTTGTTTGTATCCGTATGTCAGTGTAATTTTATGGAAAGCCATCCCCTTCAAAAATCATTTTCAAACATTTCAAATACACAATTTTAAATTAATTAATAAAAAATTTCACATTGAGAGAATTCAGCTGCCTTGGCGGAGGTCTGTGCTCTCCGAGTGCTCTAGTTCAATTATATTACGTATCTGAATAGATATAGTCGGTGGGTGGAATAGTTAAATGCATGTTATAGCTGTATATTACAGGGTAGGCCTATTCCATCCATCACCATTAGTCTCAGAGAGGGGTTTTAAGACAATATTTTATCATTCCATGTAAATAATAACAAAATAATAACCTGTATAGAATAATAGCTGGCATTTCTTACAGTTGAATATATTGCTTGTGCTGTCCTTCATGGTTGTAATTCAAGTTGTGCTATTGACGTTTATTTCCACTTCCCTTGCACCCAATATTTGTAATTCTCAATTACAAGGATGCAGTATTAAAGTATTTTATTATTCACTATTACTGTACAATAAATTTTGTTTTGTTTCGTTTGTGCTATATGTACTATATGGCCTTACAAAATATACGCTGATACCCGTATCTAAAAGTATACATTGGATTTATTTATGCAATGCTTACCTATAGTTATGCTAATAAACAGGTATATATCATTATCTATTTTCTATTTATAGATTGCTGTGTAATTTGGTTATATTATAAATAATATAGCGATTGTGTTTCATTAGGCTTCCTCATATCGTCGCTGTGTGATGAAGAATATTCAGCCATTCAGATATCTCTTGCTTCCTTCTACCCATGCGTCTTACTCAGTGGTGAGCGAAGATGTGTTTAAGCATTTCCATTTCTGTACTCGTGCCCTTTAGAGGCACATTCTTGTGGGCATTTGAAGTTTGCTATTGTTCATAAGTAATAGAATTGTGTAGAGACAGCACGTGGAACTTTGTTCGATGGAATAGCCACTGTTTTGCTGGCAGCTGCAAATTGGTTTAGTAAATTATTATCAATTCATCTCAACCTGACATGCCCATTACGTCACTTGTGATTTCATTAGAGTGGCATGTAAAACTTTATATTAAATTACATTGCACTGAGATAGTAACACATTATACCAACCAATAATGCATTTATTATATTACTGTTGTAACAATTGTTAACGAGTCTGCTTCGTGTTTACAAGGTATCATCTGGCCATTGGAGGCCATGCCATCCGCACTGAGATACATTTCTATTGCTCTGCCGCAGACCATACCAACAGATGCCATGCGTGGTATACTGCTGAGAGGTACGTTCTTCTACTGATTGCATGATTACGTAAACTAGGTTATGCCACACTCTATTGAATTGCTCTCCTTTTCACCTTCTCCACATCCCTTTTCCCTCTTGCTCTCTTCCCCCTTTCTCTTGATTTCCTTCTTTCTCACCCTCTATCTATCCCTCCTCCCTGTTGCATACTGTCTGTCTCTTTCTCTATTTCTCTTTCTCTGTCTGCCGCTCTCTCTCTCTCTCTCTTTCTCTATCTTTCTCTCTCTCTCTCTCTATCTCTTTTCTCTGGCTCTCTCTGTCCAGCTCTGTTAGAGAGGTGCTGCCACCTAGCATTAACACCATTTATCACCACTGATATGATGAAATATTGTGCAAAAGAAGGACAATATATAAAATCTAAGAAAATTATATCTTTGCTTCTTATTACTGTTCTTGTTATTGACAGGCTGGGGACTAGAATATCTTACAGTGGGCCTAGGAATTGTTGTAATCTTTGGATGGACAATTGGATTGCTGCTGCTTTCTGCAATTGTTCTTAAAATCCGCAAGATTTAGGACATACTGTGCAGATTACTCCGAACACCCTACCATTATATCAGCAGTACATAATCAAAGGAGGGTACCCCTTAATTATGTTTAGTTACTATAACTAATTATATACTATTAACGAGAATTTAATAGGCTGATTTCGGTATAAGAGTAATAATAAAAGGCTAGTTTAAATATGATAGTATAATATGCAGTCTCTATAGAGAGTGCCAGTATTGTGAGTAGTTTCTATCATAGTCTCCGCATTATCAGGAGGGCAATTATTTTATCAGTTTTAGAGGTAAGGTTCCATGGTAGAGTATACAGTACATAGGGTTATCTTGAATGTATTCATTTTATTGCTAGGTTCACAATATCACTAATGCCAATTTTGATCAATTATGGCTGATTGTGAAAGTCACTGTATAGTTTTTTGTACAATATTCACTTTGGTGTAATTAGCCCTCACACATTTATTTTGTGTAAATGATACAACTTAGTCATTGTACAGGATTTTATTAATGTTCTAATTTTATGACAACTCAAGCCAATTATTTTTATGTGATATAATATATTCATACAAGATCATGGTTTCACTGTACATTACCAAAAAAAGTTCCTTTCTTTTGTAAAATTTTATTATTGTGAAATTGCATACAGGAACATTGATAAAGTTTGAAAATGATGAGAAAATTGGACCTGTTTTGAGAGAAGTGAGCTGATCTCACTATCCGAGGCCAGGGGCATGCTCACTCATATTTTTTTAGATGTTAAAACTGCTAGGATGTTGGTCTATCCCATTACATTCTCGGCATGAACAGCTTTATACCCCTGTCACACCTTCCCACGATCACGTTCGCGCTCCCACTGCGACCTGAAAAGCAGGAAAGCGCGAGGAAAAGCGCGAGGAAAAGCGCGGTAAGGTCTCTGAGAACGAGTTGGTAACTGGTTGAGACGCAGTGGAAACTGTCAAGGACGGAAGAGGGTCGCCATGAGCTACCTTGAGCGCCAAACCTCGGCGCTTGTGTTGGTCCGGATCAAAACAAGCGCAGCGGGTCGGCGCTCTGTAATGAGCGGTGTAATGACGCAATACAGTCACCGTGGCAGCGCAAAGCGAACTACATGAGCATGGACGTAGCAACAACGCATAGAAGCGACTTGGGGTCGCAGAAATCGTCTCCTGCGACTGGTTTGCGACTGCTGTATGCTCATTTGGCTCTCCATACGTGCCTCTCCCGTTCTTATTGCGCCGTTACTGCGCTTCCACTGCGCTTCCACTACGCTTTCTTGGCTTGTTTCCCCTCATTCTACGTCCACACTGCACTGCCACTGAGACTATGACGCTCGTAATACGTCCAAGGCGTTGTTCCCACGTTTGCAATAGGCTCACAGAGCGTTCTTATTACGATCCCACTTCCACTGACCCCCCCCCCACACACATTTTTGTATAAATACAGCTTCATCTTCAGTGTGCATCTGCTCTTCATCATGGCCGCAGATGGGCAGAATGTGCTAATTGTACTACAGTTATAGTTATATGGGTTATTATGGTTTATAATGGGGCCGGGTTACAGCTACGCTCAGATGGATCAGGACTGGACGACCGTGGAGACGATGGAGACGGCCTTCCTCGACCCCTGCCTCTTCTTTTTGGCATGGTGCATACACTACTAGGCTACTACAGGCTACTACTACTGCTACAGGCTACAGGCTACTACAGCGGCTGAATGTATACTGATCCTGAAGATCGCAGGAGGCTCTATATATACACGCCGCGCACACGCAGTGAGCGAGTTGCAAACGTATTGAGAGCGTAGTAAGAGCGCAGCGAGAGCTACTTGGACGCACTGAGAGCGCACAGAGCGCAGTGGGAGCGCACTGAGAGCGCACAGAGCGCAGTGGGAGCGCACTGAGAGCGCACAGAGCGCAGTGGGAGTGCACTGAGAGCGCACAGAGCGCAGTGGGAGCGCACTGAGAGCGCACTGAGCGCAGTGGGAGCGCACTGAGAGCGCACTGAAGATCAAACTGGGAACGAGTCAAGAGCGTACTGTAAGCTACTGTAAAGCTACATGGTGTCACACCGCGGTCACACCACGCCATGGATTTCGCTTTGCCACGCCTGGACTGCGCTTTTCCTCGTGCTTTCATACTTTTCAGGTCGCAGTGGGAGCCCGAACGTGATCGCGGGAAGGTGTGACAGGGGTATAACTAACTATAAGCACATGACGTTATATGAGTATGGAATGACCACAATAGATTGCTGCAAAGGTGGGAGCTAATATATTGTCCTGTGTCTTCCTCCACCAGGATAGGGGATGGGCCCAAACTCGGTAACCACCATTTATTTAGCTGGTCCACTCATCAGACACTCCCATCATCATCATGTGTATAGAGAATAATATAACAGTATTACTGGGTAGGCCTATAACATGTGCAGAGGAAACATAATGATATCCCATGTTGGCTAGCACTCGTATCTATGTATGAAATGTATACATAAAACAGTCAGTGATTTATTATTGGTAAAGTTGTTATTATACGGGTAGCATGCCACTGGCCTCCAACTCGCGTATGGGTTACAATAATCCAACCATTGGTTTTTATAAAGTAATAGTAAATATTATGTGTTGTATGTATCGCATGTTACTTAGATAACGTAATGATATAATCAGATTCTTGTTGTATGTTACTGATTATACTTGTTTTGTTTGTATCCGTATGTCAGTGTAATTTTATGGAAAGCCATCCCCTTCAAAAATCATTTTCAAACATTTCAAATACACAATTTTAAATTAATTAATAAAAATACAAATTACTTTATATTGTTCGAGAAATTTAAATTCAAAATCAATTCACAGAATAACAAATCAATTTATTAACTTGCAAATTAATTCACAACTTTCCAAAATAATTGCCTGATATAAATATTCCTTCACATCATTGTAAAAATTCATTTTCTAAACGTACAATTTATTTTCAAAACAACAAACCAATTTATTAACTTGCAATTTAATTCCATATTATTTCGAATGTATGAAGATGTTATATATTATGATATTATATATTATATATTGTTAATGATTTGGAGTAATATAAAGTTGTATAATGTAGATGTAAGATCATTTTACTTCAGATGTGTTGCCCACACCTAATGTAGGCAATTGTGTACAATGGGTGCGTAAAAATGCAACTTGTGATTAAACAACAATGCAATTATATTTTAATGAATGAAATAGCCTGTGTATAACACGTTTTTGGGCATATAAAATTGGCATTTACAGAATTTAAGTAATTGTTTTTGTTATAATAATATCGTACTAGTTTTTATTTATACATAAAAGTTTACACATTCATTCCACTTTGCCAGAGATAAATAATCTCAAAGAGAGATCTTTACTTTCTATTCAATTATTGTTAGTTATATCAACAACTCTACATAAAAGGAACACATAACACAGTAAGGTTTATTACAATTCGTATTTATTATAATAAATTCATATATGTCCATAGCAATATGCTACTACTCATATTAAAACGTGCTATAGATAACAAAAATCAAACAATTTTCCCATACGAACAGTGGTAAAGACTTCTTATTTAATGATACTCAGCAATAATGAACAAACTGGCTGGTTAATCCACGGAAAAAATAGTCAAGCCAAAGCCATGCAAAAGAGTGTACAACTTCTGATACTAAATACTTTTTTCATATTTCTCTTATTCCAAACAAATGATATCTATATATTATTTCTACACACTATCTACATAGTCACAACTGCATTATTTTGCATCACTTGTAAGAATATATCGATCACAATGCAATTCCCAACAAACGTTTGGCACCTTTGAGAATAAATGTCTCAAGTCATGAATCAAACTACTCGATTAGCTTTGCCTTAATGCATATCCTCCCAAGCTTTGCAATGTTATAGTTCCTATCAATCTGATCACAGTAACATGTCCGCCATCTAACTTTCAATCTTTTCCATCTTTTTCAGATGTTGTTGGTAGCTGTAAAGAGAATCAAGACAGTTAATATGGGGAATGCATTCTGGATGACACCCATGTTTCAAATTACAAATACCCACCTTGCTGTATAAAACAACCAGCAACAGTAAATATTGAATAATTAAAAAATGAACTTAAACCATTTAATAGGCACCACCTCACGTGTAAGAGTTTTCCCAGTTCAGTTTATATTAGTAATATTAGACTGTTTTAGTCTCTGAATCGTTCCAAGTGCCCGTGGATGCAGTATGTTCTCTAGCTTCTTTGTCGATGATACATACTCATATATCCTGTAGAGCTGATACAGACCAGTAGCAGCCAGAAACACATTCACACTAAGCAGACTGTAGTTCTTGGGCTTTATCACCATCGAGTATCTCGACCATATAATGCCTAAAAACAGAATTATCAGGTATCAATAAGACCAGTAAACTTTGCGTCCCTGCCATGCATTGCCAATGAAGGCCATGTAATGCCCTAAAGCATCCTTTATAAACAGGTGTCTGTTCTGTACAGGTAGTTTCGCCATATAACCATAGGTATTTGCCAGCAACTGTGCAGCCTGCTATATAGCCAGACCTTGCTGTCTCATTTCGTGTTTGTCTTTGATATTAGCTGGCTCGTAAGGTGGCATGCCACACCGTGACACAATCATCCCAATTCTAGCCACTTGGTTAATTATCTAGACAGTAAGTGCCTATATGCTTCTAAAAGACAATTTATTAATACCTGTAGCAGCAAGAGCACCGGACTGCATGACACTAAGTTTATCTGCAGGGCGTTTAAGGTCACTTATCCCTGCGATTACTAATGCCTGCAACAGGAAGAGTAGTGAGTGCAAACAGACACAAAATACTACGTCAATAACATTGTAATCTTTTGTACATTTTATTAATTAATATTTTTTAATTAAAAATTTAAATACAGAAGACAGAATTGCAGAATATCGGAGAATGCTTTATTTCACCATACATCAAAACCATATATAAAAAATCGGTCATTGATTGCTTAATTTCAGACGTACCCATTTAAATACTGGTGCCCAAAAGAAGACAGTCTTTGGACCTAAAATAAAAACAGTTATATAATAAGATTATAGACGATTCAATTGGTTGCATTAATAATCTTATTACCATAAACGTTTATAAACGTTTATTTAATAAAAAGTTTATAGATCGCATAGCTATCTTATATGAAAATGATCCAACGGAAATATCCAAAACTCAAACACGCGACTATGCCCGATTTAAATTGTGGCCGGGATAGTCAGGCCGAAGGGGTCGTTGTCGTATCAGCCTATCAGGTACTACATATAGTGTACCAGACTTGTACTACAGAAGTGTACCCTAACCCTAACCCTAAACATACCTCATATAAAAATATAAACATCATACTATAAACAACCTAAAATTACCTCGGGTACATATATGTAGTAGTAGTACTGTACCTGATACGACAACGACCCTTTGTGCGATAGTGAGGCTGAGAGGGTCTAGATATCCCCCAGGGTACTGCCGGAACGTACCCTGGTACTATCTAATATGCCGGACCGTACCTCGCCTACTCCACTAACGAATCTAGGGAGTCGCCTATACGCCTACTCCCTAACCCTAACCATATCAGATAGTTACCAGGGTACGTTCCGGTATACCGGATCGTACCCTGGGGGACATAGACCCTATGACTATGACTATGAGTATGAGCGATAGTGAGTGCACACGAACTAGCCAGCCACACTGTAAAGAAAAGATTTACTGCTATTTCCCACCAGTATGGCCATGTACTGTAGCAGGCGAGAAGGGCTACAACTACAACTTACAAGGTTAGAGTTAGGCCCGGGAACCTGTCAGTGTCAGTGACGCGAGTTATTGCAATTTGTCGCAAAATTTGCGGTTGCGCTGCGGCAGCACTGCCAGCAGTTGCTGAGTTTTTGCAAGTTAGATGTCAACTACAAGTTTAGGTGAAATCTCCTCCATAATCGCACGTTGGCAACGGGTATGTGCAAAACTCGGTATCAGTTAGTATAAGTTAACCATTCATAATAGTAAAAGTATAAACAAGTTTGCGTTGACCTCTACCGTTCTAAAATGAACTTCATTCATAAAGTACCTACCTGCAGCGTGATTCCACACGGGTTGAAACTTAGATGGAACCAGTACATCAATTTTCCGAATGAATGCTTTGTACACGACTGACATGTTTAGTTTAAATAATCTAGTTTCGTAAGTTTCGAAGACTACGTTTCACTATCAGTATTTCAGTATTTCAGTCAGTAGTAGTGCAGCGTACTAGCAGAGCTACAACTACAAGATAAACAATTCGTAACAAATGTTCAATTGTTATTACGTGAAGGACGTCACCAAAAGAGCCTCTGTTTGCATGACGTTTATAGATAGATGGATCGGCCATGGACCCGTTCTTAGATGTGCTTTGCAAATATGTTTAAAAACTACAAATGCTGACATAGTCAGAGGAGGTTTTGTAAGTCCATTGCCCCAGTAATTGCCTACGTGTTTAGGTATGTAAAATCTGCTGCAAGTAGGTGGCTAGCGGTAACTGTTTTTGTTTCTCAGACTTCAGTTCTAGTGTGACTCGGCTTGTAATTTTGTATCTTGTATCTTGTATCTTGGGGTCCCTCTCTTGTATTTCACAAGGCACAGATTCTCTTGGAATGCACAAATAGTTTATTAGTAAAAATCTAAAATACAAATTATATATCTGTAATCTGCATTAACTAAATGATTAATACCTTGTAACACTTACCACTTGTTTGTAATAAGTACAACAACTATTAAGTGTAGAAATACACAATGCAACTGCTATTAGTATTACTATTACTATTAGATCTACTGTATATTAAAATAGGGTTCAAATTCATTTTTACATATATCAAACTTCAATGAATGTCATGGTGATGATGCACACATGCTTTTA
>NW_014577328.1:282688-298701 GCF_000485595.1 Priapulus caudatus | reverse complement strand
TAACGATCCCAACGAACATTCCTTTGAGAAAGTTCCTGATACCATCCCTGTGCCTTCCATTCTGTTTCGGTGCATATGTGAACACATTTGGGACTAACAGGGTTTACTAGAATCCCACCACTCCACCACAGAGTCACCGCAGTAGACGTTAGATGAGCGCTGTCGCTCCGCGGCACTTGTTGGTTTAAATTAGCAATGAAACATACTTGACGATTTGATTAATTGACATTATATTGTGTGGGATAAAAGTCTTAGAATGTTGAGAAATTGCATTAAAACTTCTTGGTTGTAAGCAAGCAATACATTTCACACAGAGACACCACACTGACCGCAAATCTGCTATTTGTATATTGATTTTATTAGGCTTTACACTGCAGAGTACTTGAAAAGGGAAATATTTTCCATGTTTTAAGCATTTTCCTAATAATTTTTGCATTTAACTTGAATACAAATAACATGTACATTCATTGCACAATTGCGGTATCATCGTAATTTACTTCCTTATGAATGCTTTTCTATGATTTTCTAAGTACATTCATATCAGGAAACGTGGTCCAGATATCTGATAGTTTACCTGGCCTATAATCAATAACCTGCTATTAGTAGTACCTGTTGCTCTAGCATTACTTGCATGGACCGGTGATGGCCAATTACAGGGACACTAAGGAAAGTAAGGAGTGCAACCACGATACCCTCACTTGTCAGCGCCTTGGTGAAACCTTGGAGTAATCATTCTGAAGGAGTAATCATTCTGAATGATTACTCCAAGGTGAAACTCATCTTTTGCACATACGATATGTAATTATGTTTGTTTGGTTGTTTATCTAGCACTCAGAGATGTCAAAACTATCTGCTGAGTCGCAGCCATTCATACCGCGTCATGTCGGAGATGCACCTCAACCTGAGGAGACTGCTGACACGGTATTAGGGGAAGAGTTGCAGCCAAGTCGGGCACCTTCTGGGAAGGCGCAAGTTCAGATGCCCGATGAGAAGCAAGAGAATGTGACTGTGGTACCTGCACAGGTGGAACACGTCGTGGAAGAACAAAATGGGACAGCGGGTAATGCTAATCTGTCAGAAAAAAACGGCATGTTTAATGTCGTATTAATTTATTTAGACGTGGTAACTATTTTGAATTGTCTGTATTTTGTTAAGAATAGGTGCAAAATATTGTGTTATGTTTCTGGTCTAGATAGGGTGGTAAAGTGAAACTGATCAGACACTAACATTAAATGTATTTGGTATAAGCACAGTTGTTAAACTAGAGCTGAAATTGGTTTAAAACAGTACAGAACTAGCTGTATGTAATATAATATCTTGATATTATCATTTATTACGAAACTCCCCAGTGTTCACCTGTGTTGTCCCTGTTGTGCAAATGTGCAAGCAGGGAAGTCAACTTTCTTGTCGATTTGTAATCGTTGCCATCAGGGAATCATCATCAAACCTTAAATATTACTAACCAATCTTAAAGTTATCAGTTGCTCCACTGAGAAAGAGGAGATTGGGTCAGCCAGTCTCATTGTTTCAAGTTTGCTTGATTGCTAGTATACAATGCATGTACTCTATAACTGTTTGTTATTATTTCATGAATCCATGTAGAGGACCAGCCAGAGAATGAAACCTATCAGCAAGATGATACCACAGAGATCTACACACAGCAGCAGCAGCAGCAGCAGCAGCAGCGGCAGCATGAGCAACTGCAAGGTGTCGACTATGGGCCTCATCAGCAGGGATCGGAGACGACGGTGTCAGTCTACAATCAGCCCGGCGAATTCAAGAGCCTCCCGAAATACATGACGAGCTGCTATCCATTTGTGCAAGGCGATCCAGGGTAGGTCTATCCAAACATAAAATGTATAGCTGTCCATGGGCACAGGTGATGTGGCTTTTACTTTATTGCTTAGGTTATCATAATATAATCTGTATATGTAAATAAATGTCTTTAAAGGTTTTGGAAATGGCTAAATTTGACTATTTAAAGTCTTATTTGGTATAATATGTTAAAGTGCAGCACTAGGTATATAATGTGTGTATGTATAAATGAAAAGTAACTACCTGTTATTAAGGAATCTGTAGGATGCTTAATTGCATCCATACATGTATGTTGATATATGCTAAATGTTGCCTATGAAATTGACATCCTAACAACATTGTAAAACTGATAAATCTGTTGTATTCTGCTTATATCGAATCTGTACAGAGTATCAGTAATGTTCTCCACCCAGTACATTGCATTTTGCTAGTACATATCCATAGGGCCTTATAACAACTCACGGTAAGCCGTGTTTGTTTATTATGCATAATTCATTACAGATATGTTAAGAATCGATGGCCTATGAACCAGTCGCAGCAAATCCTTCCGAGTAATTTGTCGCCGGGCCTGCCTCAGATAGCTGCGCCTGCAGGCAGTGCCGCCTATGGGCCACTAAACAAGTCACCGATCTACGATAGTTTTGTATATGGATATAACCCAGCTGTGTACCCAGCACCACCGGTAGCGGACCCACAACCTATAGGTTTGCATTAAGAAACATAACAAATCTATCACTGGGATGTCATGTTAAAGTCCTGCTTCGTACTGCACAAAGCTATGAAGTTTGATTAACAGTTCTGTGCTTCTGTAATTCTATAATTCTGTACCATCGATTGATAATCGATTGTGGTGGAAAACGAACTGGGCTGTTTACTGAAAAAAAATCGTCTTCCATCAGAGTTTTTGAAATTACTATTTTAATAAAATGGTGTGGATTCACAGGATATTACGCTGGGAATGTAACGTATGCTTCGGGAGTGCCAATGTACCAGCCATTCACAGTCAGTCAGCCCCAGCAGGTTATCGATACAACCATTCCTGTTGTATCCAACCAGGTAAGCACTAGCAATCCGTACTCGCTGAAGGAATTTATAGCCAATGATAGTTGCTTTGTTTTGTGCTACTGAAATGCAACCCTGTGTTACCAAAAAAACCACAGAAAAGCTTCCAAGTGGGCACTAGTAATTGTCAGCTTCCATTTCAATTCAGTTATTCATCCAACTGTTGCAATGTGTATAGATGTAGTTAAATTTGTGTTAATGGTCACCTTAATAGAACAGACAACAAAGAGAGTGAGAGAGGGAGAGACCAGACAGAGACTAACAGAGAGAGACACAGAGAGAGATAGGAAGATAGAGTTTGCGCCTGTAGTGTTTGTTGTATCTGTTGTTTCAGTGTCCGTAGATAATCTGTATCTATCCTATTTGCTTACGTTCGGTCGTGATGTATGCTGGGGAGTGTGATTGAGCATTGACTGTGTTTTACAGGTTCAGAGAGTCACCGGGGCTATCAGCAAGAAAAACGCCCAGACGAATCTCCCTAACAGGAAGAAAGGTTCTGCCAAGCACAGGACCGTCATCTGTGTCGAGCTGAGTACGCAGACAGGTAAAATGTTTCATATTAGGTACTCATAAGTTATAGCATGCAGACAGGTCACAGGTACTAAACACTGTGATGCATGGGGATGCATGTGAGGTTCTAGTAGGGTATATGAGATATTGTAGCTGCAGGCTCATGTCTTTTTGAAAGAGGACATGCCTTTAGCAAGAGTAGACAGGGTAACAGAAAATTTTGAATTTGAGTGAATGTTTGATAAGAGAATTCACAGATGCCCGAAAGTTGCATTTCATTTTCTGGCAAAAAGTCTGTTAGTCTTGAAATAGTGTTAAATTATGTTACTGACGATCACTCGAGAAAGCGATTTCGTAGATGTGAAACTATTCCTGGTTTCTCACCGGGTCTGTTCGTGTTTGCTGCAGATTTCTCTGAGAAGATTGCTGAACATTCTCTTGATGAGTTGCCGTCACGGCTGTACAGGGTGCGAGCCAACCAGGCCAGACACAAAGTCCGATCCGACACCATTAGCATGGACACCACTTGTGATGACTCCAGGTTTGCCATCTGCAATTTACCGGCATTTAATAGTGCTTAGGTTTAATATGAAATATCATGCAATTATTACGTAGTTATGAGGGAGACGTGGAGGTTTGTGAACTTAGAAAATTTGGTTCATTTTCGAGCTCTACTAAATACTTCCCAGAACAACCAACCAATAATTGTTATATTAAATCTAAAATCAGGAGTATATAATACTAGGGGATGTGACTGACCATTAAAGGAAAAAAAAGAATTCCACACGTGAGCCTTACTCAACTAGTGCATAACATTTACTAAGCATAACTCGGTAATCATATATTTAATGGTCACCTTAAACATTCAGTGCCCCCTGTTCTTAGTCATTTTACGCTTCTGTAATCACAATCTAGACGAGAGATATACTGGAATTTGTGATATTCAGACAATGCATGGCCCACGAAACGCTAAACAAATCTCAGTGACATTTGTCGATAACAATATGGGGTTCGGAAAGGGAATCTCGTAGGAGATTCAAGTTTTTTTTATCACACTTTGGGTGTTTTATTATCATTACATATTACCAGATCTGATGTACTCTTCTAATCCACTGATTTAAACGTGGTTCACACACATTGTGGCAGGCATCGTTATTGAGTAAAGGTGTTCAGGCCAAGCTCTGCACAAGTAACAATGCGGTACTTTTTGCCACAATGTAACAGTATAGGTTACATATGTACGATTCACCGCTAATGACCCAACGTCGCAGTGCTGATTGGATGTTCGCTTGTTATTATCGTCAGGATCTCCGGCTCCCGACACAAGCGCACTGCGTCTAAAGCGTCTTCCTCCCGGCCCAAGGACTTTGTGCAGTCGCCATCAGTTGCCGCCTCAGCGTCCGTACTGCCGGTGGAGTCGCAGGAGAAACCCGAGCCCACGTCTTCCGTGCCGTCGCCAATGAACTATGCACAGGCTCTTCGCAACAACTGGACAAGGCTGTCGGCGAGCGTTGAACAGAAGGCGGCAGAGAAAGCGAGCAAAGACGCAGCCGATGGTCGCCGTGAGGAGTCGGTGAGTTCAGTAGAGGTGCAACAGGCTGTAGGAATGCGTTAGTGCTGATGTTGATTTCTGCACCGCAATTGCTGTACTATTGCCGCAATAGTAGAAATTTTTTGCTGGTCGCATCGAGAGAGGGATTTGACGTTAAGTGTTGCTGTGTAGCCTGAAGATGGAGCAGGGCCTGACCGGAAGGAAGCAGTCAGTAAGGGATCAGAAGCAGAAAACAACCCGAGCAGCAAGTGTAATGTTGAAGCAAGCCATGGGGTGGTCACCATCACCCAGCCGACGTCAGAGGGTGAGCATGTAACACTTGCCTAACCTCACAGCAGATTCAGTGCTGTGTGAGTGTCACTTTGTGTGAGAGTGATTTTTGCGTTCCAAGCTAGGTTCGCGGATCTTGTTGCAATGACGCTAGTCATTGATTAATAGTTACCGCAACCTTACATAGTACAATCCCACTCGTTGACCCAGGGCATGAATTTCCTGAGTTTGAGGAGTGGGGAATACAGAATTGCTACGCCGCAATAAAAATAATGCAATCGAAATATGTGAAATCTTTACGGTTGGGACTAAATTTACGGCAGAAAGTGTATTGTAGTAAATTTCAGTACCTGTTTGTTGAAAACAATTTTCTGCATGTAATAGGAAATTTAACCCACACCAGATCATTGACAGACAGGCAGTTTCTGAAACTACTATAGTAATTTAACGGCCTCGAACTTTGCATTTTCCAGTCGAATCGAAACCTACTGCTGTCGTGAACGGTGAGGTGGCCAATGCCATCGAGGTAGAAGCACCCTCTACTGGGGGAGGGAGAGGAGACGTGACCGTGATGTCTGTTCAGCCTGCTCCTTCTCCACCAGTCGTGCCATGGACAGGCATCTCTTACAGTAGTGCCCTGAAATCCAAGCTCGTAAGTTTCGTCATAGTCAGCTTGGTGACTAGGATGTTGTTAACTCGTCTTCTTGGCTCAGATACCACTAAATCACTGAGCATGCCTCTAGATAAAAGTCCATGTTCTAGTGTGGGAGATGGCAGTGTGGTAGGAGCAAAATGCAATATATGTTATTTTGGGTGTGTGGAGTACCCTGCATGAAGCTATGTAGCCTTGATTGGTAGCAACAGCAGGGAAATTTCTGATACCAATCTGTATTAGAATGCTTTGCGTAGTTGATGTGCGTGGCACATGCATGTGTAGTCAACACACTTCCTGCTTATTTACATGTGCAATGTTTCCTATATGAAGTGTTTATGTAAATGTTTATAGACAGTGTTTACATTTAATATCTATGTTTTGTGTTTATGTATATTTTTTCTCAAATGCGATGTTTTTTACTTTCAGAAATCTGCAAGCAGTCCAGCTGGTGTTTTGCCCCACCCTCCAATAATGATAGGAAAAGCTGGGGGAGCACCTTCCCCACTTGCCATGCCAGCGGAAGTGCAGATCAGTAAGAATCCAATTTCTTTTTATTATTAAATTCACAGGAGCTTTCAAAAAGCTAGGACAGTCAAACCTACATTTGCAGTAACCTATAGAATGAGTACCTGTCTACGAAGGGAACTTTGCATTTTCCATGAGTAGCAGTTATACTGTATACGCCATATTTTTCGCGTACAGATATTTTCACGAATTCCGACTTGACGGACAATTTCGCGAGTGGTTAATTTTGCTGTCGGTGAATTATGAATTATTTGGTATTATTCGGTATGAATTATTCGCATGTTGTTATTTTTGCGGTCGGGGACGCGTTCGCGAAATTCGCGAAAATTAAACTACTGCGAAATATACAGCATATACAGTAAGTGAAACCATATATGGAATGTGCGCATATCTTTTAAGGAGACTGGGTCTTTCTCATGAGGGATCCATATAAACAGGTTTCACTGTACTACTATGAACTATGTTTGATTGTGAGCATGGTTTAGTAGTGAATTCCCTTAATCAACGATAGTAGCATTCTTGTTATGTTATGCATATTAATGCAGATAAAACAGAAGAAAAGCAAGCCAAAAAGAAGAGCAAGAAGAAAAAGAAAGAACAGTTAGTACCACAACCGGCAGTGCCGAGCAAACCAGCAAAGAAATCGCAGGCTCCCATTCAGTTTGATATTGGGAATATGATTGCTGCACTCGAGGTTTGCATATGAGGGCAATTGCATACGGTGCATCGTTTATCTTGCATGCATTTATCTCATTTAATTAATATGAATACGCTAACATTGCATAAATGGGGCTGTTTCCCTAATGATTGTCATGGCAGAAAGATTCCCAGCCTTGTGCTACCTGAACGTTCACTAGGTGCCACATTTGATCTCGTTACATCGTTTCTGTTTCTGCCTTTCAGAAGCAGAAGATTGCATCAGCACAGGTTAATGAGGAGAAACAGGAGGACAGACATGCTGAAAAGAAAACTGAAAAGCCCAAGGTTTCTGGCTCCTTCCATGTTCGCAGCAATGCCCTTACACGACAGTGACTGTGTGCTGTTTTGATGTGCCATTGTGTGGTAGAACTCTAAGCACTTGGTCAAACCAATTTACTATTAAACAGACTTGCTTTTGCATCGAGAATTTGTGGAATCATGTTAAGATTTGAATGATGGTTATAGTCACAGTTGAAAGGGATGACGAAACATTGTTCGTTTCTCAATCCATTGTAATTAAAAGGATACATCCTTCTGAAAAGTGCTGCCCATTCACATTTGAAACAGTGTCAGGGTTCGCTTCTTCACAATTCTACTTTCTGCAAAGTCCAATGATGTGCCCGACCCCGAGTCACGTATATACTCGTCTCTCACACACAGTTGGTTGCCAACCCGTTGGATAGCACAGCGCCAGCTAAACGCGGCAAAGAAAAGGAGAACCCAGCTCGGAAGCGACCCAGTGCCCTGAAGAAGGTTATTTTGAAGGAGAGACAGGAGAAGAAGAGGGTGAGGTTGATGAAGGAGGAGATGCATGGACAGTTGTCAGCAGGAACAGCAGCAGCCAACCGGTACGTGCACACGTGCAAACATCTGATCATGCATTAGGCGCATTTTCTCCCAATTATTATTGACAGTCAAAGAGAAGTAATCCAGAAAAAAACTGGTACTTTTCCTCCAAAAACGTGACGCCCGGATTCTGCTTTTCCGTAGATGTTTGAGTTTTTCCAGGTAAAATAATAAACAAGGCATAAACGCTATTTATATACAGGTTCACTTTTTTGACACTAGGGTGTGCCCTCAGCAAGGGTAGACAGTGAAAAAGAAAAATACATGTAGATAGGTGGTAAAAAATGAAACCCAACCTTTTACTGGAAAAAAGAATAGTTACTTTGAGTAAGTGAATAGTGTATCTTGATTTAAATCCATCCTTTTTTATAATATCTGCCCAAAAATAAAAAAAACTGCAACCCCTACTAATCCTGTGTAGTGAGTGATACACAGGCTTAATCTGTAGCCTTCATTATTATAAGACGATTCATAAAGTTGAAGCATGTTCAGACGACAGCAATTCTGAGGTGATAAGATTAAAAGTTAAATTCCTTCCCGTTCCTATGTGGCGCATAGAGCGGTGCCTATCTCCGTTTCCTCAACCCGAGGCCACGCAGCTGCTTTCACAGTAAATACTACAGCAGGGGGTTAGTCCACTGGTTCCACTGCGAGTTAACTTTCGACGCTCTATATCTATTTGCCGAGTGCTAAGCAGAGAAACGGTGTGTAAGTCTTTGGTATGACCCGTGATAGATGGTGATAAGATGAACGGTGTTTAATTGGCAGAGTGTTGAAGCCGATGGATGCTGTTGGGGAGGCGGATGTATTGTTTACGGCACCAGAGATGTCGCAAGAAGTCGTGCCAAAGACGCAAGATACTGAGGATCTATCGCCGATCTCACAGGTGAGTCAACGCTGTCCTGTAATTCTGTTTTTATTGTTTATCATGTTGAGTTGTTCACATTTCTATATCTCTCATCCATTCATCCACACAGCCTTCCCTCCATCCATCCATTCATCTATCCATCTATCCATTCATCCATCCATACAGCCACCTTTTGTGTATATACCTAAAAGTACAGGATCATAAAACACTTTCATGCCATTAATTAGAACTG
Organism: Priapulus caudatus; assembly: GCF_000485595.1. NCBI lineage: Eukaryota > Metazoa > Priapulida > Priapulimorpha > Priapulimorphida > Priapulidae > Priapulus > Priapulus caudatus. The sequence continues at coordinate 289,667 of NW_014577328.1, read as the reverse complement.
AAGACATAACCTGCTGAAGGTTTTAATTAGCGACTGTTAATGTATCGTGGGACCCGACTATTAAAACTCGCATGTTATGTGCTACATATAGGCAACGCCTCTGCACATGACACCACTGTCTCAGGTGCCCACGGCTGGTACAGGTGACTCCGCCATTCCCGGCATGAACAGTGCAGAGCGCAACCTCGTGACGATGCAAATACACAGCCGACGCTTCCGCGAGTAAGTGGCGCCCTCCATCTGCGATTTAAAAAGCAAGCAGAGCCTTGTAAAATTTCACTGCAGATTGCAGATTTATTTATTTTATTTTCCCACAATAAACTGTAAACTTTCATGAGTTATAAGATTTGTGTTTCCCAAATAAATAATTGCCTGTAACATAATGTGGCAAATCACAATCTGTGTTTCCAATAAATGCTTTATGCAGCTGACACACATATACATTTCTGGTTATGCAGCCCAAAGTTGTTAAGACTACAGATGCTTCTATACTATGGTGACCATGGCTCACATGAAATCTTCACATGCAAAGTTCTCGTGAAATTTTCCTATATCATGTTCTCTTGTAATGTTCTCGTGAAATTTTCTTGTGTGATGACATGGTCACACACATGACATGCATTACAGTTCTCACACACTCTTCTATCTAACCTGATGTCGTATGCTGTTGTGAACATGGTTGTTATTCTGCACAGGTATTGCACACAGATGCTGCACAAGGACATTGACAACTGCTGCACATTGTTGCTGCAGGACCTAGTCAGATTTCAAGATAGACTCTACCACAAGGATAAAATAAAAGTAGGTCATTTGTAGCTGTCTACAAGCTCGTTATAACATGAAAAAGAAGAAAATTCAAGTATTATGATTATAACTTGTTTATATAACTTAGTTTGAATAAGTTTTATATGAATTCTCGTAGTGTTTCTCATTTGTTGCTCTTATAGTTAGGTGTTTACAGAGTCCCTTTCATTGATGTACATACCCAAGTTAATTAGAGCTTGCTTGTGTTTTTGTTTAATGATCATTACCACATCAGGCGAGAGCACGGCGAAGAATTGTGCTAGGCTTGAGGGAAGTAGCCAAACACCTAAAGCTACGCAAGCTCAAACTGCTCATAATTTCTCCAAACCTTGAGAGAATACAGTCAAAAGGTACGAATCGAGGACATTTCAATTCAGTTCCAATTCAAATGTTGTCAGTTTTCTGATGTTATATAAAACCATGTTATTATATATTAGGGAGGAGCGCATTATTATTATTCATGTTATTATCTTAGCAGACACATTTAGAGAATGGACACCTGTCTATAAAAAACTAGAGGGAAGCCATCTCAAAATAAAGGACGCCTATCTAGAAAGGGCTCTCAGGGGGGTTCTCTTCAGGGAGTCTATAAGCGAGGTTGGCTGAATGCAGCTTTTGCCTCTCACCAGGTGGCCTTGACGACGCGTTACACAACATCATCCGTCTAGCCCAGGACCAGAACGTTCCGTTTGTGTTTGCGCTCGGCCGGCGAGCGTTGGGACGTGCGTGTGCCAAGCTGGTGCCGGTCAGCGTCGTGGGAGTGTTCAACTACGAGGGCAGCGAGGTTCGTTCATTAACACGGAGCACACTCGCTCATGTCGGAGAACGCGTGAAAGCTTCCTGTCTCCGTTTGACGTGATGGGTGGTTGTTGTCGTTGTAGATGAAATGGAAGCGGCTTTGTTAGATTCAAAATATAATGGCGGAAAATAAATTAATTGGCGGAGTCACCTGTACCAGCCGTGGGTACCTTATACAGTGGTGTCATCTGCGGAGGCATGACAAATAATAAGACGTCCACGAGCACGCATACCTTCATTCACATTGTCCTTTCTGAGCAACACACAGATCTTGTCATTGTCCCTTCATGAACGGAATGTCTCCTCACCGACGCGATCCGTCTATTCGATTTCCATAAAGAGGCACCTGTGTACCCCCAACCTTCAAAAACTGTTGCATGCTGACGTTTGCGCCATGTACCCAACTCTTCAAAAACTGTCACGCGCTGACGTTTGCACTGACAGCGGCGCTATAGGCCAACTGTGTTGTGCAACAACTGCCGCGTGCTCACGTTTGCGCCGTCCGTCCGTTTTTTCGCAGGAGCACTTCCAGCAGCTGATGGACCTGTCGGCGCAGGCGCGCAAGAGCTACCAGGAGATGGTCGCAGCCGTCGAGCGCGAGGCGAACGAGATCGCGAAGAAGCAGCTCTACATGCACATGGGCCACTCGCGCACGCCGTCCGCGTGCAGCGCCATCTCGTTCACGAGCAGCATCCTGTCGGAGCCGATCTCCGAGAACTACCCGATGTCGGAGCCGGAGTCGTCGGACGCAGCGGCGCGCGGCGCGCAGCACGAGGCGTCGCCGGCGGCGGCGCACCGCACGCACAAGCGCAACACGTCGTTCGGGAAGTTGGGTCACGAAGGCGCCGGCCGCAACCCGTTCCTCGCCGGCATGCCGTTCATGTCGGCCGGCTCCGTCATGCCCAGCTTCCTCCAGCAGAGGGAGCTGCTGGCGGCGCTCGGCAACACGTTGAACGTCGCGCCGCTGGACGGCGGCGGCGGCGGCGTCCTGCAGAGGGAGCTGCGGCGAGCGGTCCGCAGCAGCCGTCGACGCCGGCGGCGCGAGAGAACGGTGTCGCGGCGCACGACGACGCCTCGCGAAGATGGGCAGAGCGGCCGGCGCTGCGGAAACGCGATTCCCCGAGCGCGCCGGAGGCGTTCGCGAACGCCCAAGTTCCAAACCCGGCCGCCGCCGCGCAGACGTCCCCGCGAGGTGACCGCGGGACCGATCGTGACTCCGACTCGCCAGGGGGCCGCCACGACAGACGTCCGACGCTCGTCGCCGATGCTGACGGCGAGGTTCGAACAAAGCACGGTGACGCAGCCAGCCGCCGCCGAGGCAGAGGCCGCGCCGAGACGTCGCGTTGACGACCGGGCGCGCGGCAGTGTCGCGCCAACGCGAGACGACGATCCACATCGACTCGATCCACGCCGCCTCGCCAGGGGGCGCCACCGCCGTGCTCGCACTGAACCTGCGCGCAGCGATGACCCTGCCGCGACCTGCCGAGCGACCGCGGTGACCCCGAGGCGGATGCCGCCCCCACGGTGCGCGCCGTGCGCAGCGACGAGCGCGACGCGACGAAGCCGGCGCAGTCTCAGGCGGCGGCGTCCGAGCCCGCGGCGAGTCGTCGCCTCGAGGCGGTCGTCTCGTCGGAGGTCATCGACGGCGAGACGCTGTCGTCGTCGTCGGCGAAGCGCTCGAAGATCATGGACAAGCGTCGCATCGAGTCGTGGATCGCCGAGACGCAGTCGCGCCTCGAGACACGAGACATCTGCAATGACGTGGGCGAGGCGTCGGCTGCGAGCGAGGTGGGCGGGGCGGGCGGAGGAGCGGCGGTCGTCACGGCGACGGTCGGCGGCGACGGCGCGTCGTCAACATCCTGCACGAAGGACGTCAGCTAGCTGAGGCGAAAAGTTAGATGCGTAGTTGGAATCCCAGTTCGTCGATTCGCGTGCATGAAGAGACTCCTAACCACAGGTGTGCTGAGGTGACATAGAATGATGTAACAGTTAGAATCCCCATATGCAGAGACTCTGTCTACGTATGAGACTCTTAACCAGGGGTAGCTAGTGTGCATGGCTTCCCCTGATGTCAGATGAGGCTTCCAGTGTACTGTTCTCAGTCACGTACAAGTGTACTTGTGCAGACTAGGCTGACTGTTCTCGTTCTGTGTAGATACGCGTACGCAAGAACATATCCTCAAAGGAATTTCACAGTAAGGGCGAGTGCCCACAGGTGGCAGCGTGTGTCGGAGCTGCAAACATTCGCCCGTCGTCGAACATTTCACCCAGTATGCAATAGTGGCATTGGTGTGTAATCGAGATGCAAATACCGGGGTTGGATTTCATACGACGTGCCATAGGTTGTTCCCCATTGTTCGGCTGCGCATTGTTGTGGGTGAAAAATCGCAGTGCTGGTGTGTATCTGTCTAGGTGTTACATGTCATGTGAGACCATTGGTGCCTTATTTTGTGTTAATTTTGTATTTGCGGATGGACAGGGTGCCACATTGCGTATGTGTTAATAATAGTAGTGATACGTGATGAGATGAAATTGCATGAATTGTATGTATCTTTAAGGCGATGTGTAATGTCTTGTCTAGTGATATGTTTACTAGTTTCTGCTGACCTTGGAAGTATTCCGATGCTGTAAATGAGTTTTTAACGCCTCACTTGTTATTGAATTGCATGTATGTTTTATATTTGAAGAGGGAGAATGTTTTGGTTCTTTGGTCTTTGGTTACCAATCGATCGTCGTCTGCCAGTTAATTGTGTTGACTACAATGTAACGCCTGCACGCAGATCCCAGATTCACATGCAGCATTGGTTTTAACTACCTGGGTGGAACTTTCGAATGACTGCACGTGCGTCTCACGCATGTATGAAAGTCCAGTAATGTGTAATCGACGCAGCGTGTAAATTAAACAGAAAATCTGGTGCTGCTGTTGCACTTTCCACAACTTTATTTGGCAACCTACATCATTGACTATCAAGGGTCACCTCTATTCTAACAGGTGATTGTGAAGTGTGAATGAAGCAGTCTTGTTGGCCCACCAATGAATGACACGACATCTTATATACCATTTGAACTATAAATCTAGTTTTCTCCAAGTTTTATGCAAAATGTGCCTTTGTACGGATTCCTGTGTATTCTGACACTGCCTGACATTAGATATCATGGACACAGTTTGACTTTGTGTTTCCCCTAACGATTGGAACACAAGTGCATATGCTCTTAACATTTTCTAACAAGTTGCACAATTCGACAGACCGACCGTTCACTGGACGGCCAGGAAAATCAGTTTGCTCAATTTTGCGATGGCATTAGCATTGGCTGTCAAAGTAGTCATCGAATTTGGTCAAAACAAGTAATGAAATCGGGCAAGTGCAAAATACAGAAAGATCTTCCGACGAGAAATGTATTTGGACGCGATTACGCAGTGGCAGTTTCGAATAGCGAGTTCGTTCGTCAGTGCACGATCATGTCACGTGCAACATCGGTCGCTATACAGAGAAGCTTAAGTGCTACTTGCCAATGTTTCTTTTTTGCATAGTTTAGTTTGTATATATGTTTTGGTGATGTCGGTTAGCAAAGGCCAAATGTGTGATGCCGAGAGTGCAGCATCACTCTGGCGTTGCATTGCATCTATCTGTGATTTTGTTTATAGTTTTTTTTTGTCCTGTTTGTGCAGTTGTTGCGTTGACGTAGCAGGCTGCGCAGCACTTTGCCTTGTTTTAGCTTATTGAATGACCATTATTGATTCTATTTAAGTTTCCCGCACATACAGTCTGGTTTCTGTAGTTGTTAATGCTAGTTTTAATGTGTTTGAGATATTTTGATATCGATTGCTTGGTATGATGGCGAATACCAAAAAATATAGATTTAGCTTGCTACGTCCTTCCACGAAGTATGTTCCATCGCAAACCTGTCGAGTACATTTCTTTCTATACATGGTCTAGAGAGATCAATTAGGCCACAAGTATTTCATTCTCAAGCAAAATCAATTATAAATATGAAAATTTCAAAAAGTATTAAAATTAAAACTATTATTTTGACAAGCACTGTTTCCTGTTTTACTTTAACGTATTGCAACATTCCAAGAAACAGACTTGGACAAGCTACAGTCACATGGGTGTAGTCGACTCCCCCACCCCCGCAGTCCTCCTAGATCTATGTGTTGCTGAATGTAGGCCTCCTGTTCAGTTGGCAGCTACTTGTGTTGAATCAAACCTGAGCTCTCATAAGTTTTAGAAGTAACCGTTACATAGTTATTCTCAACATCACGAATTACTTGTACTATGCACACACGCACACACGCACACACGCACACACGCACACATACACACACACACACACACGCACACACACACAGGTGTATATAGCGTGTCACGTGCCATGAAATAGAAATAGAAATAGAATGAATGAAATAGAAATAGAATATATATTGGCCGTTAAGCAGTGTTAGCACCTAGCAGCTCCCCAGAACGTGGTATAAAAAATTGCATCTATGAAGTACGCCAATGAACATAATATTCATGCTAGGTGGCACTGCGATGTGTATACTCCTCGATGGGAATCATTAGATTGTGATAATGGATATATGTGTGCGTGCGTGTGTGTTCTCTTCAACATCATAGACATATGGTTCCCATGTTCCCACAAAAGGATGAATTATTTTTTCAATGAGATTTCAAGTACATGTTTTTTTCAAGGACAATCTGTGACAAGTAGTTTTAGCTTTTTAGAGTCATCATATATACCTTAGATTCACATATAAAGTAAAAATAGTTGTTTTACATGAGTGCCGACAGCAGATTAAACAGCCGCTATAGCTCGCCGATTACCGGCGTACTACACAAGAATCGTTTCATGTTGTTATTCACGCAGATTCATGTCACAGTCCTGTAACAATATGTAGAGATTTTTGATGTAACATGTATCACAGAGAACTATGTATCACACAATGTACTGTATCACTCAGAAATTATATTATTTTAACTGCTCAATACTATTGCATTCATTAAATTTTTTCTCCACGAAAAAGACTGTCTTCAGTACATGTATTTGTAGTTGAATTACTATAATTTACAATAAATAATATGCAACTATAATTTAATAATAGTAATAATCATAATCATAATAATCATAAACAATATTGCCGGTTCTTTATGCTGACCTTTCATGTGCTGTGTCAGGCAGTAACATTAACAGTGAATAAAAGAAATCACTTATTCCAATCCTTACTCCCCTCTCGCGGATGGTATCGCCCACGACCAGTCAAGCATGGAAAAACTCTTGCAGGTAAATGGCCGTATTTCAGCCGAAACTTTTTCCCCCCGCGAGGCACAACATTTTTATTTACGCCTATAATACACGCGCACGCGTGCGTGCGACCATA
>NW_014577328.1:280186-281356 GCF_000485595.1 Priapulus caudatus | reverse complement strand
GATTAAAGTAGGCCTACCATATAAATATATAGACATATCAGATATCATATGGATAGATAAAAATAGATAGAATGACAGATATTGAATGAAAAGGTATTATTAGTTTTTTCTTGAATTTTCGTGATGGTTGATTCTATATGGTAGATTATTACTGCTAGGTAGGCCTACTCGGTACATATGGTTCTCACAATTGTGAATAATTATTTCAAAGACTTCAAGGACATTTCAAGAACATGTTTTTTTCAAGGACAAGCTGTGACAAGTAGTTTTAGCATTTTAGAGTCATCATATATACCTTAGATTCATATATAAAGTAAAAAAATAGTTGTTTTACACCCTAATTCAATGAGAGCAATCCTAGCTTTCTCTATAAATTTCTTGCTAATAGTACTTGCTGAGCTGGTGAAATTAAAGATCTTCTTTAGCATCCAACCCATGGAAGAAACCATGCATTAAGGGCCATATTCTTCTTGTACCAAATCTTTACAAATAACAAATAATATTAAATTTAATCCAAAATTCACAGAACAGTATCAGTTTGTTTTCCCTCTTTATATTGGCATGAGCAGGGTTCGTATTACTATATATATGCCGACTATTATAATATATATTTTTTTATTACTCAGTGTGCATCTTCCTACTCACAAATTAACACAATTGTGTAGCAAAATATGAACACTGACTAATAAATAAATATTAAAATGATGAACTTTAGTCTACACCACCTGCACGTAAAAATTAGGGACAAAACAAACTACTTTGTTAGAGTACATTAGTAGACAATGAAATGTGAATTTTGGATTAAATTTAACATTTTTATCGAATACTTGGAATAGATCAGATAACCAGCAATGAAGATTTGCTTTTTATTTTAGGTAAAAAATGTAAATTCCAGGACATTTGACATAAAATAAGGACTTGGACCTATTTCCAATGACTTTCAATGACAAAAAGGAATGAAAGTGTCAATGACACTGTAGCTCACCACAAAAAAGGACACAAATGAGTGAGTAAGAAGAAGTCAGTTTTAATTGAGCAACTATCGACGTACATTATAGAAACGATTGCCATAATAATCAATATATAATAATAATAATTTATAAACCAAAATGAATCACAATTTGTGACGGTAGATGGCGCTATACCCGCTTTGTGGCGATGGCGTTCGAA
>NW_014577328.1:261701-272761 GCF_000485595.1 Priapulus caudatus | reverse complement strand
GGGGGGATACCCCTCCCACACCCTACCCCCTCGGTCGCTTCTCTCCCTCGCCTTGGCCCCCCCTGTTTCCAATTGCTGGCTACGCCACTGCTGATAGTCATACTCCCCTAGTATTATTTACTTCCGAATTTGCACAACACAAAAGGCATTCCTAGAAAATTAATAGAAGCTTCGACTTGTCTCGAGCAACATTGGTTTTGTTGGTCGACATAACTATGCCACCGTTGTCGTGAAAACAGCCGCAATTGTATCATTTCTCAATTACTAAAAACAAACACACAAGCTGACTTAATTTGCCTCATGATTTATTTATTCTCATTAATTTACTCTATTTTACCTAATTTTTAATCATTTACCTGTTGTCTAAACAACAACAACAACAATAACAGCAAAAACATCACCAACATTACCGTCAACAATATCAGCCTGACCTAGACCATATATAATAGCAATTATAATGGTGATCAGCTACAATTCGCACACTTACCTAGTACACGATTAAATATCTATCTGAGAGGCGTCTTATCAGTTAAACCCTCAGCCCATAGTCTTGCACCACATATTCACAAGCTCCGGCAACACCATTGCTACACACCAGCGAACTGCGAAAACGTTTGCCCTCGAATCCTATCCTAATAGGTTAGGTCCGTCACCCTGGTTCACGCACCACACCCTGGCACTGCCACCTTCGTGGGATCGCATGTCATACATAACCCACGAGATTTTGATGAACGAGCAGAATACATACACCTCGCCAAAACAGTTGACAGCAACGCCCGCTTGTGAGCTTTAGAGAAGAATTATTTTCGTGCATACTGGCTCTCCTCTCAGGGAGAAAGAGACTTCACACCACGCACGCACGCACCCCACAAATCAAACCACAGACGAGTCCTATCGGGAGCACAATATACAGATTAGCGACGAGACAGAGTCGACTACCAAGTTTAAACTCTAGACCACACATTCTAAGTTGCGCGCACGTGCGAGTCGCGTGCACGCGCGTACCTACAGGATGCATGCGCCGCCGCCCAAGCAACCGTTGCTCCGTCCTCCGCTGATTACACCTCATAATGCGTGCGGAAACCTTCTACCGAGACACCCGGACAGACGTATCTCAACCGACGCCGGTCGAGGGGTCAGATCCCTCGAGGCCGGCGAGTCGTCTGCCCATCACCGCAGCTTGGGAGGTGGCGCCATCTAACCATGAGGCGAGCAAACGAACGACCTCCGGACAGCAGTGCGATGTCAGAGTGCAGATAGAGCAGCCACGCTGCTGCTGCCGCCGCCGCTGCTGCCGCTAACATGGCTGGCACGGGTAGAATTAAGGGTGTCAGTGGAAAACCCAAATTATAGATATAGCCCAAACGGCCAAGCAGGGAAAATGCAATACTCAGCAAAAAACACGTTTTTTACGACGCTGGGAGAAATTGATTGCATGTCTGAACAGATAGTTTTGGACTGATAAAAAAAGATTAATTCTGCTTAGATTCATGACATAAAATCGGATATAAGCGCCCTACTGTGGGAAAGCTGTGGCACACTAAAATTCGCTATTGAAAGCTGCGGAAGCTTGCTATTCACACAAAACACGTTATGTTTCAAACTTCGCCGACATTAAAATAAAATGCGACCCTACGATGTTCGAACACAGCCACGATCTCGGCAGGATGTAATAAACGGAGGTCATTCACGAAGCTTACACCAAAAACGTTACACGTCTTTCAAAACATCTCTAAATGCAACATCAGGGGGCAGCCACATGCATATATGTGCTGTCATCTACGTAACAACTACACACATGGCAAAGTTACATGTTGCGACGATGTAAGTACGGAAGCAGCGAGCAATGGGGACACACGCCTACGCACGCGCTCAACATTAGAAGCGCCACACTATATATCATACACTGCTACGGCTCTACCTGCGATTAGGACACCGAGTAAACATTCATTAGATTAAGATCGTCGCGACATGCAAGCAAGCGCCTGCCCACCAGCCCAGCTTCGTCTGCCAGTCGCAGACGAGTAGAGATGTCGCACCACCCACACTCATCGCTACACATCGAGGCCATGGGCATGCACCACGGTTGCAGGTACGGACCAAGGTCGCGTGCTTGCACCTAGGTAACGTGGAGGTGACAGGTCAGTTGCAGACAGAACGGGTAACACGACATCTGCATCTCGTCTGCGACCGGCCACTGATGGCGATGCATCTACAGCATGTGGCGTATCATGTAGTTGAGTATTCCACCGTTGCGGAAGTAAGCGAGTTCCACGTCCGTGTCGAAGCGGCTGACAGCCTCGAAGCTACGTCCGTCCGAAAGCTGAAAGATAAAATGCACACGTGTTACTTAATGCTACACTCTACACAGTTAGGGAATAATGTCATTGGATTTCATTTTATCACACAGAATAAATGATAATTTTATCATACTTATACATAAGGTACTTTTTGCTGGCATGAAGGTTAGAGACTTACGTACTAACTACTAACACATGAAAGAATTTCAAGACACAGTTGAGTCTCGATTATCGGACCTAAATGGGACCTACAGGTGGCCAGATGATCAAAAATGTCAGCTAATGTGAAAACAGGGGTGGGCTAAAACATATAGCAAATGAAATGGAAGTGCTGTATTTAGTACTCTGACACTAGGCACCAATTTGAGAGAATTTAGCCAAATATCAACTAGCAATTACATTCACGATAAGAAGAAAAAACAAAAACGAAAAAGAATCACAGGATGTGAAGACGATTGGCATAAGCACCGCAACGGATAAGGTGTGCTGCACTCGAGAGAAATACTAAACGATAGATAGAAAACAGACACAAGTGCAATCAGACAGGCGAGCATCACGCTTTCCTCTCTCGGTGTTGAAAAGCCCGACAAATGCTAGATTAGGGAAACATGTGTGATTACATTAACCTCTGTATTTATCAGCCACACTGACCTGATAGTACAACGCATGCACTCAAGCTAGGCAGTACGTAATATGTTTGCCCAACTGCATGTTTATCTACTCCACTTTAGCAAGCAAATAAAATCTGGGTGTATAATAATATGGAAAATCCATAATAAATTTCTCCAATGTCTCCGCAGGCGAATTGAGTAAAAATGTAGAAAATATCAATTTTGAACCCGGGTCAAGCAATCAGTAACAGTCGAGCAAGATAAAGCAGCAGTAGGGTCGTCACCCCAGAAGCATGAATGAAGCAGCAGCTGAGATTTCGGCACCACGTAAGCTCAAGAGTTCATCTGTGCTGGTTCTACATCCCAATCACCCTAGTGCACACATAGTGCAACACAACACATCCAAGACGAAACAGATCAAAAATGGCCAAGACGGCAGCGAGTTCCAACGTTTCTATCAGCGTGGTTTCATGGTACGAGGGGTTAATAAGTCATTCCTCATTATTAACCCCTGACGGTACGAGGGCACCGACGCCGCGAAACATTTTTCCGACGAACCTTGACGTTGAGTAGCTGTCCGGGGCGGAGGTCGTCGGGAATGTCGATGGTGTAGGTTTCCTTGCCCGTCAGCGCGAGTGTGTCGGCAGTATCGCCGTCGCGATACTGCAGCGGCACGATGCCCATGCCGACCAGGTTGCTGCGGTGGATGCGTTCGTAGCTCTCGGCAATGACCGCCTTCACTCCCTGCCAACACGACAACAGCAAGAATTTCGTTTCGTAAAGCGAACGATGGAAATTTGCTGGAATTTTTGTCGTTTCTGTTAACGGTCTACGAGAAGTTAATATTAACATTAAAAGTTAACACAGCAAGCGCGCATGTAGCTGTCTGTTCTCTATACCACTACCAACCTGGGTCCTGTTGTCAGAAACAAAATAGTCTTAACATTAGCCTTAGCATTAACTTTTTCTCTCGTAGACCATTGACAGAATTTTGTTTCGTAAAGTGAACGATGAAAATTTTCTAGGATTTTTTTAATTCTCGTAGTTTTACGATGTTTCTGTCGACGGTCTACGAGAAAAAGTTACACGTTACCTACACCACAACCATCCAACCCTGTCACACAGCAACCAGCCTATTATATAGCTCTTACACCCGTCTGTTCCTTACACCACGATCACCCGGGAGTAAACAGGTGTTCACGTACCAGCAGGAAGGGTCCCTTGGCTGCCCAGTCCCGCGACGAACCCGCGCCATATTCCTTGCCAGCGAGAATGATCACCTTCTTGCCGTCACGCAGGTAGCGCTCTGCTGCGTCATAGATATCCATCTGGGTAAAGAACAGTGCAAAAATGATAAACTTATCTACTCCTGATGTTTCTATTCTATACTATAAGCCTACTAGAGGGGTAAAAACACCTCTGAAGAAGTTACAGCCAAAAAAACCTCACCCGCGTAACATTGTGCCCGAGTAGTCTTGCTGGGAAACAATCCTGTTTACGAAACCAATACAACACAGTTGTGTAGGTCCCATGTTCCAAGAATGAAGTACCAACCCCAATTTGGCCCACCTCCCTCAAACTTAAAAAAACCTGTTTTTCCTATTTTTTGAACGATTAGATAGTTTTCCACCAAGCGGCATATTTTTCATTCAGGCTTTGTCTACGTTCAGGCTTTTAAGGGTTAAAAAATTAAAGACAACAGATGCTGACTACACACAGCCGTACCTCGTCTCCGCTGGGAACATGGATCGTGCGTGGTCCGGCCTTGCTCATGAACTTGTTAACGAGGCGGATGTTGGCGAAGGTGCCGCGAGCCATGACGGCATCGTTGCCACGCCGAGAGCCGTACGAGTTAAACTCCCTCGGCGTCAAGCTGCCGAATGAGAACAGAGCAGAGAGGATCAGGGGCTTGAGCTAAAATTTGTTAGTGCTTTTGTAAGTGTTTTCTTCGGTTTAATTGGAAATTTTATACAACCACAGCTCCACAAGTTGGAGAGGCACCTAATTAGCCTAAAATTATTTATTATTATAACGATTTTTAATTAATATGTAATATTAATAATATTAATTTATAGTAAAATTATTATTTACTTTTTACAGGTGGCAAAAATGGTTACACACACAGAAAACAGCATTTTTAAACACAAATTTCCACGTTTTCTGGTGCTTGTACAATGCACTACTCCCTTCTCTAGCAAGGAAACATGGAGACCAAGCTAGGGCTTGTTGACAGAACCCCCACCCCCCCAAAAAAAAGAGTTAGATGACCTCATCATTCTGAAATAAAGGTGTCATGCAAAAGTTGTGACATTTTAGACTTATATGTTAGACTTGATAGCAACAAGTATTTATGTTTCTGATGAGAAACACCCACGGTGCTCTACGCACCCGTGCCAAACACCATCAGACTTACCCCCTCGCTGCGAGGTAGCGAGCGGCGGGGCTGTTACGCGCGATGCTTCCAGCAGGACTGATGTGGTCGGTCGTGACTGAGTCTCCAAGATTCAGCAGAACGTACGCATCACTGATGCCCTCCATCGTCGGCAGCTCCTTCGTCTGTCAACGCAACGATGGGACAATACGTCAACGTGACGATGGGACAATACGTCAACGTGACGATGGGACAATATGTTACAAGGTGTCAGCATCATAGAACAATTCCAACAAGACTACGTAATAATGTGAAAATATCATCACTATGACAATATGTGAATGTGACAATGTGTCAGGATCATAGAACAATTCCAACGAGACTACGTAATAACGTGAAAATATGACAAAATGAGACATAACAATATTTCAATGTGGAAAGATAACATGACAATATGTTGATATGATAAGATGAATGCAATGCAACTATGATGTAATTATCGTTACCAGACAATATAGCACTCTCAGCTAGCCCACAGACTTACCATCGTCTCGAAGAATGGGGGAGATTTGATGTAAGTGGACTTAGGGTCCCACGGGTAGAGCTCAGCTTCTGGTGCGTCCAGAGAGTTCCAGCGCGTGTTGCCCTCCTGCAAACGAAAACAAGTGAAAGTGAAACCACGACCACCACCACATCGCGTGACTCGAACAGTCTCTCACACGGCACGTCACGTCTGCAGGAATAACAGCACTGAATAAACTGAGGTGTAAGGGCATCACCTCCTGAAGAAGAAAACAGGTGCAACGGGAATACTAATAATAAAATAAAATTGCGTAATTTCTCCGTGAAGGTTCTCACAGACAGATACAGAAATCTTGTCCTGCAACGAGTCGCACGGAATGGTGCCGATAACAGATCACCCGCAAACATCTTCATCGGTGGATTACGTACGGTTATCTTTGCGTAGACGTCCTTGAACATGGCCGGCACGACTGCCTCGCGCTCCACGACCTGGATCTCCTGCCTGGTCGGCCAGATGTCCCACAGGAACACTTCCTTACCGTCCTGGTCCACACCTGCAGGCACGACAAGAACACAGGCTTAGAAATCCGAGCTAATTATCGAGGCAATTAGATAACGAATACGAACCGAGTCAAATAGTCAACAGGAAGCATCAGCTATTAAAAAACTAATTACTTTACATGTGTTTTAACACGTCGTCTTGTGTTTTTTGCATGTGTTGTTTTCCTGTATTCGGCACACGATGAGTAAGCATTTGCGCCCGTGCTTACAATTCTACCTAGATATACAGTTCCGTATTTGTGTATTTGTGTACATTATGTATGCATCTGTGTAACTTTCCCTGCATTTCTTATCTGTGTGTAAAGTTGTGCTGCACGCGTGAATTTGGGTACATAATATATGAATCTGCGTCCATTTGCCTGCCCTTCTACCTATGTGTAGTGTATATCTATGACGTGTGTGTCTATGTGCGCTTGCACGATCCTTCCACTAACACAACTACACCTCACCGAGGGGCTCCTTCTCAAAGTCAATGCAGACGGTGCCAGTGAGAGCGTACGCGATCACCAGCAGCGGCGACGCCAGATAGTTGGCCCTCGTCTGTGGATGGATGCGACCCTCAAAGTTACGATTGCCAGAGAGGACTCCACATGCCACCAGGTCGCCCTGTAAACAAGGTATAGGTTGCAGTATAGAGTCGAAGATGTCACACAGGCGTCGGTCGCTCTGCCACATTTTTACCTTTACAACTGCACAAATACCCGACGATGACTATTACACAATTGTATACACAATTAACAACTACACGGCAATGATTTAGAAGTATTGTGCAATATATATATATATATATATATTTACACAGCTTATATGTATATCATAGCAACGGTTAGCAACTGTGAGTCTAGTCTATGTAAGCCCTACCTTTTCGATGGCCTCGGCGACAGGGTCCGGTAAGGGGCCGCTGTTTCCGATGCAGGTCATGCAACCATAGCCAACAACGTCGAATCCCAACTTCTCCAGGTATTGTATTACATTGCTAGACTGTCATGCACAACACAACAGCTTCACTTTAAAACAGGAGCTACTCGCAACAAGCTACTCGGCACATCGCATATGCTACACTAACATTTTCTTGACGTACGACTTTACCTCATTGTGTCTTACAACAAATATTGTATTACATTAAAAAAAATGTAAATACCTGTAAGTAACAAGTGACTACTCCACTGCCAGGAGAAAGACTAGTTTTGATGTAAGGTGGCACGGAAAGACCCCGCTCAATCGCTTTCTTAGCCAGTAGACCTTTAATAAACATATGTAATGATTAAAATTAGGATAAGGCAATAAAGTTTACTTTCAAAAGCATCTATAGCTGCTATAGTAGTAGTTATACACTAAAACAACCTCTATAGAATGAACGACGATCTATAAAAGACACTATTGGCACTTCGCTCGACTGAGTCATAGAGACAGGGTAACCCCGTTGTTCATCGTTTACCTTAAACCTCAAATATACTAGTGAGAGTGAGAGTGATAATATAAGCTCATTGAAGCTACATTGGGTAGTAGAATGGATTACGCATCCCGGTGAGACAGTTCAAGCCTCCACTTCACATATCTTACGTACAGGCTTGACTACTCTACGTGTCGCTGACCTGCACCCAGTATCACGCTGATGTTGCTAGTGTTTGTGCTCATTGAAGCTACATTGAGTAGTAGAGAGGATATGCATCCCGTAGAGACAGTCTAAGCCTCATACATCTCTCGTACAGGTTACGTACGATGCTGTCAACGATGTTAGTCGTGCTCTCTCTCTCTCTCTCCGTGTCACTCACCTGCACCTAGCATCACGCTGGGGTTGCTCGTGTTCGTGCAGCTGGTGATGGCGGCGATCACGACGGAGCCGTGCTTCAGCGTGTACTCCTGCTGGTCGATGACAAACGGCACCGTCCGAGCGAGCTGCTCCTCCGCAATGCCGAAGCCCTTGAAACTGACCTGCGTGCGAAAAAACCGCCGTGCGCGACGGAATCGCCGTTAGACTTAGTCGCGATTCATTACGGAATACGCCAATTGACAAGGTGTTATAGTCAATCAACATTGCAAGTGGACACTCCGAAAATAATGCTTAGTAATGAAGTGACGCAATGAAATGGAAAAATACGTGGATGTACAAACTGGGTGAGCTTGCCCGACTCTGCGGCCCCTATTGCTATAAACAAAATATCCTTTAACATGTAACACTGTGCACACATGGGTTACAAAAACTAACGTACTAAAGTACTGTACAATATGAATATCATTGTAAAACCCCTAAATACAGTCAAATTAACTCCAGCTTTAACGGCCAATTGTTGGTTTAATTGGGCAATCACAGCTCTGTTCGTTAGAAAGCATACCTTCGCGGGCAGACAGGCCTGGAAATCCTGCTTCATGTCAGACACTAGTACGCGATCGTGCGGTCGCTTAGGCCCACTACAGCATGGAGCCACCGTGCTCAGATCCAACTCTACAACCTGCAAATGTCAATGCAATGCCATTCATGATTACCAAGCTCATTATTATTCACGAGTATCGAGCATTACAGCACAGAAAAAAGTGAAAAAGCCGTTTGTGGTAAACCACTAATTTCTCATTAAACGTTACCACTGGTAACCAACCATATGAGGCCGTGATGTCATTCAAGAATAACAAACTTACGACTTATGATCATCCAGCTTTACTAAACAAAAAAACACGCATGACAGTACTGAAGAGAGGTTCATGTATCAATAATGTATCATCATAAATACCGGTCAGCATGATCTGACACAAAAGGTTCCCAGACAGAGGCTGTGTGAGTTACCTCAGAGAAGGTGGGATCTTCTTCAGGGTTGTTGTAGTTCCTGAATAGACGGTTGGCTCTCAGATACGCCTCAATAAATAACAGCTTGGCGTCGTCACGACCTTGAAATAAAACAACGTCGATCTCACTGTCAGACGATCCGACAGACGTTGCCGATCGCTAGGGACTAACTCGTTCCTGTATATACCCTAACCAGCCTTCACTAGCTGGTGGATATTATCATAACCAGCCTTCAACGATCGCGACCATTGGCAACAGTCACTCTTTGGTACAGCAGACATGCTAGAGGATAATCTGACAAACGTCGCCGATCGCTACGACGTGTGAGGAAAAGCTAGGTTGTCGCTAGCTTTAGGACTTAATGTTAGATACCCAAGTCGCTCCCGTACAATTACCAGCCTTCATTAGCTATCACCGATCGCTACAACGTGTGACGAAAATTGTCTAGAGCGCTAGGGAGTCACTAACTCGTTCCTGTATATACCCTAACCAGCCTTCGTTAGCACGCTGGGGAAGCCACCAGCTCACCTGTCTGCTGCAGGTAGACAATGCTCTCCTCGTCGACAGGGAAGAAAGCTACGGTGGCGCCGTACTCAGGACACATGTTGGAGATGGTCGCGCGGTCGGCGATGGAGAGCTGCACCACGCCCGGCCCGAAGAACTCGACGAATTTCCCCACGACGCCGATCGAACGCAGATGCTGGAAGACAGCCGTGGTGTGGTTAGCTACTACGTCTACGTAAGCTGAGCAAAAGTATTGACAATGCACTACAACTGACAATTTCTACATAAAAGAACGAATTTCCCCATGACGCCGATCGAACGCAGATGCTAGAAAACAGCCGTGGTATGGTACCGTGTCGGTTTAGCTACTACGTCTACGCAAGCTACAACGATGTATGCCTATGCACTACAACTGATATGTGCTACATAAAAGATTGCGAAACATTTGAAATTTGTTAGGGCAAGGCTAGTGTTGCCTACCAGGGTAAACATAAAAGGTAGGGTAAAGATTGGTTATTAATCCAACTACTTTTTAATAATTTTATGGGGGACAAAAAGGAATACACCCACTACATGGAACCTATGGGAAAGACACTGTAGCAAACTAGGTAGACCAATGACATTCGTTTACTACCATGGATATTATCCTCCCAAAACTTGCACTATTGCTGTACTACGACAAAAAGGAGATCATCACGATGAAATTTGAGCCTTAAGCACACTTGCACTTGAGACTCACTCACCTTGGTAATTGTGAGCACAGCATCAGTTGAGGTTGTCAGGCGACCTAGCTTGCCAACCAGCTTGTAGCCTACAACTTTGGGCACAACCATGGAGATGGATTGCCCAAGCATCACAGCCTCTGCCTCTATGCCTCCAACACCTGCTCAATTAAATGACACACATTGCACTCCCAGCCTCCTCGAACGATTTCTTTCACGCAAGATGGAAGATATATAGAAATGCATATATATACCATTCATATCTTAACTTACGATGTTTTTTTATCGATTTGTAATCAGTACGCATAACAAGAGCTGCAAATGAGGATAAACCAGCAAATACACACGACGCACTCACAAGTCGCCTTGCTACGCCCAGGCCGTTGATCATGGTAGTGTGTTACCCACGCTACATACCCCATCCGACCACGCCCAGGCCGTTGATCATGGTAGTGTGTGAGTCGGTTCCGACGAGGCTGTCCGGATAGAGGAGGCCGTCGACGTTGAAGACGACGCGCGCCAGGTACTCGAGGTTGACCTGGTGAACGATGCCGGAGCCCGGCGGAACGATGAGCATGTTCTTTAGAGCCTTGGCACCCCACTGCAATGTAAGGAACATGTGTTTGTGTGCAAGCAAGAATAGATCACTGTGTTCCTTAGAGCCTTAATTTGCACCCCACTGCAATG
>NW_014577328.1:250263-260505 GCF_000485595.1 Priapulus caudatus | reverse complement strand
CCGAGTCCATGCCACCCGAGTCCGAGTCCGAGTCCGCACCCCCCGAGTCCGAGTCCGTGCCACCCAAGTCCGAGTCCGAGTCCATGCCACCCGAGTCCGAGTCCGAGTCCGCACCCCCCGAGTCCGAGTCCGTGCCACCCAAGTCCGAGTCCGAGTCCATGCCACCCGAGTCCGAGTCCGAGTCCGAGTACAGTTTTGATAAAAAAAGGGGGGCACAGACCGACAAGGCCACTCACTTCTATGCATGTGTTTGTTCAAAAATGGAGAGGGGGGGGGTGTCTTCTGCCCCCTGGATCTGTCACTTGTTTGCATGAAATAGAAAGTACAGTAAAACTTGCATAAGTCAACACTTTTGGGACCAGTATATTTGTGTCGACTTAGGAAAATGACGACTTACGCGTAAGTCCTCATTTTGTCGATTTATACAATGTATGTAATGCGCGTATACACTGTATTAGCTGCAGTGTTGTAGTCGAGTCCGCACACCCCGAGTCCGAGTCCGAGTCCGAGTCATTGCACTCCGAAGCCAAGACCGAGACCGAGACCAAGGAAAATGGTCTCGAGGCCGGTCTCGAGGCCAAGACCGGCCTCGAGACCTACAACACTGGTTAGTAACCTATCAATAGTAGATCAATGACGATAATTTCTTAGGCATGGACCGCAGAAGCTACCTATCACGACCCCCTCGAAATGGTTGTGCGAAGATTAAACATGAATTTTTTAGTGTACCTACATGCATTTGCAGATTGTACGCAGTAAGGGTTCACTGACGTTCGAGGGCATAGATTAAAGCGGTACAATAATAATTCCATGCATATTTTAACACGAGAAGAGTGCATATTGGTGTCAAACATTATCACTGCTGTATTATTCACGATTTGACGGATGTTTACCAGACTAGTGAAATCCAAGCGCGCTACATTAACCCCTGCAGCACTGCTCGTGGCAGCAGCCCCAGGATTACCATGACCATATTTACATTATTAAACAGGCCTGGCAATAAGCAATCAACTAATTTGTTGACAGGTGAGAGAAATTGCAACAATAAGATCAAAGACCAATCGATAGCATTGATTTACGTTCAAGTTTCATGGAGCCATCGGACGTTTGGTTAGAGTAATCTTTTCAATTATATATTTTCGCAGTTGTAGTGCTCTCTCTGCTACAGTGGAACTACTCTTTTTAAATTAATTGGAAATGTCAGCTATAATGGTTTCAGGCATGTAATTCACAGACATCCCCAGTTTCCCATCGCATACACCCACAGAATAGACATTTATTAAGATATTGTGTGAGTTTGTGTAGTAAGTTTAAAAAAACTGTGTAAAGTTTGCAAAAACTCTAACTTTGCAAACCGTCCCTAATGCATCATTACGTCTAGATGTATAAACAAGATCGCCCAGATATCAACCACTGTTAACAGCTGACAACACCATTATGCCCGGTAGATTTGCAGGCGCACCACTGATAAAACAGATTATTCAGGCGTTAAAGTTTCTACATCAAGAGAAAGTTAGTTTCGCCTCATTTAATTGCAAGTAACATGTTTTTTGTTACAAACCCATAGGATGAAATCTAATTACTATGAAAAAATGTTTTAAAAATAAAAATTTCTTTAACATGTTTAACGGCAGTCTGAATTTACACTAAATCGCACCCCTTGCACGTTGTGACACAGGATCCCATCAACACCAAGAATGCTTTGACTGCATACTGATGCTACACTGTACAAGCACTGACCTGCATAGCCAAGGATGGTCACCATGCACTCGTCATTTACTTTTTTGTGAACGTTTTCCGGTAGAGCAAACAACTTATAATCTGAGATAACAGCACAGCCGTGATCAGTCGCCAATATTAGTCAAAATAATCGCGGCAAGGGAATTAGGGGATTATTGTGATGTATAGACACTTCAATGCGTCACTGCCGCATTATCAGACTGTCCTCTCACCTTTAGGAATAGAAATCTCTCCTGGTTTCGCTCAAACTCTAGCTCTTGATTCTTCTCAAGCGCATCCGCACTAAAGTGAGAGAGACAGAGAGAAAGCGATGCTTACATACACAACAAACATTACAACATTAGCTAAAAATAAACAACAAAACAGGCAAATACAATAGGTAAGTAATGATGGCAGAAGCAATTGGTAAGCAGTTACCCAGCTTTACAGACCCAATACCACCTTAAATATGACTGGACTGCAAAAGACGAATAGTGCACTACTACTACAGGATAGTGCTGCTAAGAAACTAGTCATTGTAAAGATCTGCCATAGCACAATATGGTTACACCTCTAGGTATTCATTCTATGCACTCAGCATATGGAATTTGAATTTTTTCACAAGACAGCATTGTCATACAGCATAAATGATGCTAATTAGCAAGGGATTCTGAAACATGTTGGCTTAGGCCTTTTAATCATTAAATTATATCCGTACTGAATGCCAACTATAAAGGTTAACAGTAAATACAAAGAATATAAGATAGAACTGACTATCAAATTCTCAATGTGAATCCCCCCCCCCAATTTATATTAGTATATAAATTAATGATTACATTTATGATACCTTACAAAAGTTAAATAAAAAACATGGCAGCCATATGATTTCTTTTGCTGTGGCCTGGAGGGCTGTGCCGGCTGAAATATCATCAACTTGCCAATTACTATTTTGTAATTGGTTGGACCTTAAACAGTTGAATTAATTCAATACAGTACTTGCCACACTCTTTGCTACATATATGTACATCATATATATTATTAAAATGGTGCAGGTTTTGTTTAAAAGATGCCAGTAGATGGGAAACTACGAAGTATATAGAACAAGTTCGTTGGAACAGTTTCTATATACATTTTAAATATCTATCGTGGTCTACTTGTGTACTTTGCACATTGTGAGTGTTAGTGAAGAGCAAACTGCAAACTAAGAACGCAAATAAAAAATTTAAACAGCCAAAAAAAGGAAGCAGCCACATGAAAAATGTAGCCATTCACAGAAGCAAAAGCACATGCACTCGAAACGCTGTATCCAGCAGCAGCCTTCTTTCTAGAAACAAGCCGATTTTATCTGCGTTAAAAGCCTACATTACCGTTAGCTGTAAACAGCTCCATCAGCATCACCGAATGATCGATGAAAGCATCTATGTATGATTAAGCACGTTCACCGCTAACTGACTTCTCTGCATGGCTTTGCTAACGAATGAAGCTACACCCGTGACTATGTTAGTTATTGTCTGTAGATAGCAAAGTAAATAAGGCGAGTAAATTGACACTCGAAGCAGCGATTGTACAAGTCAAGTCAATTACACCGGAAAGGCTGCCGGTGGATGCGTCCAAAATGAAATCAAGATACTGAGATGCTCAAAAAAAACGCGAAGGAAAATGGAAAAAGCGGGAAAAGCCATTACATTTATTGACTGACTGCCAGCTGCTATGCATGCAATCTCTGGCAGCAGGAGATGGGCTTCATTACTGTAGAAGAAACGATATACTGTACTACCACTACATCGTCAGGAAAAAATACGAGCCTGATCAAACATAGCGAAAGCAAAACAACCCTATCTACGATAAACCGAAAAGTGAACAACAAAAAAACAACATGCAGCACAAAAAAATGCTAACTAACAGGAAACAAAAACGAAAATTAGGAACACTGCTACTACACAGGTACTAACCATCCGGACTTGAGGCCATGAAACGGGCACACGTCGGATGTCTGCGGAAACCCAGAGTTTATGCAAATTTGGCAAACAGGTTTTTGTGCGGTTGTTTGAGATTGAGAACGGACGATTTGGCCAGCGCCGTGCTGGCTGCGGTACGGGTGACTTCGCACACCGTGTGGAGTCCGGCCGGTCCCGACACCGCTAGGGAGAGTCCGCGGCCCACCACCACCCCCGCCCGGGTTCGGCAGATTCCGATATAAACTACAAAAATAAACATACACACACCCCACATCAAACATTCAGCAGGGGGCGTCAAAATTAACACGAATCCACCTTTCTGGGACAGGCGCGCATGTGCTTCGGACAAACGAAAAACTAAAAGTAACTATCCACTTTACGGGTGGGAAAAAATTGGGAAAAAAACACTACATTTTATAACGTATTCACACATTATTTTGCTGCTATGTTGTCTAACCATGCTATTCTTATGTCGCGTAAAACATAAAACCTCTATGGAAAGGTTGACTTTGGCTGCTACTTTTCTGGAGAATTTTTTTTGTTCTTCGTAATTTCGACCGCAATTCAGGCAACAAACGATGAGCTGTGAATGAAATGCTTCTTCCTACAACGCTGAGAACAAGAATGAGACAGATCGGCCGTGTCAGGCAGCCCACATGGGGGTGATACTCCATTAGGAGTGTTCCAAACTTTAATGTCATTAATGGTCACAATAACATATATATACATACATATATATTGGTCATATATTAGTTTTTGGTTTAATGTTGTTAGGGTTAGGGTTAGGGTTAGGGTTAGGATTATCAATCATTAATCATTAATCATTAATCATTAATCATATCAAAATTGGGAACACTCCTAATGGAGCGTTAGCCGCCACAAGACAACCTAAAATGTAGCACAACCGTGCCCTGTCTGCGCCTGGGCAAACACACATACATTCCTGGAAAGAGTGACAACAGTAACCTTCACGCCACGTGCTCCCGAGTGCGTACGGCTCGAAATTTAATTGCATTTAACCAGAAAGAAAGCGTGGACAATGCTCATCATTGCTGCGACACAATTTCACAATTCACAATGCAACGACAAGATTCCACAGCGATAGATTTCAACTATATTGGTTCTACGTAGGTTCTATTACATCAACTGTAAGTACTCAGACCTACTCAGTTACTCACTATACGTACAAACTACATGACATTCTCAGATTACAGTAGGATAACAGTGTTGCTCTCCAAATGTCTCTGTGATATTTCCTAGCCCGATTTCGTTACGAAATAGTAGGAGCACATTAGTTTATCCCTAGTCAGAGGCTGAAAATAATGGTTTTTGCTCGCAGGTCCGGGAGTTTTCAGCAATATTTTTGGAAGGTCTGATGAAAGATTTGGAACGTCCAAATATGTAACGTTTGTTTGGCTAATAGATCGTTTGGTAACAGTGGGTCCTTTTTTTATACAAAACTAAACTTAAACAAACGCATGTTTGCCCTCGTTTGATACATGCGTCATCTGCAGGCATTCCAAGTTACTCGAACGAGCGAAGAGTTACTTCCGGTATGCTGAAACTACGCACGCATTCGCGTTAACTTCTGTTATAAACAACCATGCCACTAACGTTGCAGCATACGCTATCAGTACGTGTAATTTCGATCAGATTTTCAGTAAATTTGACTCATATTTGGCATGTTTCATCGTGAATATTAAATCTGAGAAAGGGTTTGTGCAATAATCCCTCTTTGTAAACTGCTGTGTAGGCTGCCATTTTGTTAATCACGTAACTTTTGATAATCATGTGACTCGACACGTAGCAGTGATTGGCTGCCACTCACGATTTGTCGCCGACCGCCGGATAGAAATAGAACCGTTTCTATTCCTGCGATCGCAGTCGGCGACCGTATTTTCGATCGTAAGAGAACTCATGTCGAGTTTAGTCGCCGATGTTTTTATTGGCGATCTGGCCGGTTTTTGACATACGATCTTCAAATTTTGTCGGCAACTAGGTCTAAAGGGCGACGGAGTACCTGCAGTATGGGTACGACCTAAGTTAGCCTTTAGTCACTTCTTGAAAGTTAATATGTTTAAAATAAGTTCCACTGTTGTTAGCACAATAATTCTGACTAAATATTTGTTAATAAAAGCAAGCAATGGCACTCTGTACCATACCAAATTTGCACATCTCAAACGGGCTCATCTCTTGGTAACACGTCAAGTACGAAAAACGAACGCATGCCAGCATGTATCATATGCGCATTAAACATGCGATTCCTACGCTACCCACGTAACAAATCAGTTTACGATGCAATCAGCTACATTAGAAACAAGATCTAAGCCTACGTCAATGCCTGTCAAACATGTTATCTGAGATACAATACAGATAACATTAACGCTAACAAAGTTCAGTCTACGTGTTTTGGGCCTACATCTTACTGTGTCTCTCTCTATATGTGTATATATATATATATATATATATACACACACACAAACATACATACGCACGTGTCTGGGATATGTCTTAGGTGTGAGGACTAATAGCTCCCAATAATTTACTCAAATATCATTTACCAAGAGAACAAGCATGAAGCAGGAAAACTGTCACCATGGCAACATGTGCAACCAGCAAGCATGTTAAAAGCAGACTTACTAGATTTCCAACAACAATTAGTTTAAGATGGTAACGTTTTTAACACTAATTAATAGTGTCACTGACAAAAGCAAAATAACACTCAACACTCACTACAAAGTTTTTCAAACTGACATGAATCGACCAAAAGAACTCAAAAGCTCGTTTTTGCAAGTGTTATTTTGACGTTCGAGAATGCACATCAATTAGGCAAAATGCACCAATCGCAAAACAATCACAA
Organism: Priapulus caudatus; assembly: GCF_000485595.1. Classification (NCBI taxonomy): domain Eukaryota; kingdom Metazoa; phylum Priapulida; class Priapulimorpha; order Priapulimorphida; family Priapulidae; genus Priapulus; species Priapulus caudatus. The sequence continues at coordinate 253,968 of NW_014577328.1, read as the reverse complement.
CCAAGACCAGCCGCACTCCCACACCTATGGATATAACAGGGGCAGGCAAAACTAACGGGCCGCGAGTACCTTACCATCAACGACGAGCACCTACCTCCTAGCAACGTCCACCTGCACCGAGTGATCGATGACAAGGTCAGCGGGAGAGATCGGGTTGATCTTCTGAGGGTCGCCTCCCAGACGTTTGACGGCGTCGCGCATCGCTGCAAAGTCGACCACCGCGGGCACGCCGCTGCAATCGAAACCCACCACAGCGGTCAACCAAGAAGCCATCGCAACTTTCCCCCTCCTACGAGAATTGGTATAGACTCTTAACCCGTTGTGGTGCATGTTTTTGTGAATACAAAGGTTCTAAGACATTTTATCATTACTCTAGAGTCTAGAAAATTGCTGTTACTCAAGCAATAATGGTAGGTATCATGAAAGTGGGGAAAACAAAAAAAAGTGGAGAATTCTCGTAATTATGGCTTTAACCTGTGGTGGTCACCTCTGTCGAATGGACAGCTGTTTATAACGGAGACTTTTTGCTAGTGTTGTCAATCGGTTGTAATTTCGTAATCGATCATCGGTTGAACCCAAGTAACCGATGATCGGTTACAATCGGTTACTCGGGGTGTTGAATGCCTGCGTGTGCGTAACGTCGTGTGCATGTACGTGTGTGCATGTATATGTGCTTGTTTAGCCAGCGTATAAAATCCCTAGTGTGTCCTAGGCTTTAGCCCCTCAACAAGAAGTAACTACGACGAATGTCGGGCGATTCCCGAACTAAAATAGCGATGATATCGCTGATTCTCATCAATTTTCCATGTTTTCTTTTTCAAGTTTTACATTTATTTCGATTTTTTTTGCGATGAAATCGATTATGGATTTTGATAACCAAGCGCTTGGTTCGAGGGACTGTTCAACCGATGATCGAGTATAATCGATGATCGTGACATCACTACTTTTTGCACGCCTCTTGCAGTAGTAGTCACAGAATGAAAGCAACTATAACTGGCATTTGTTTTAAATCTTGTGTTTTTTAGACTCACGTGAAATCCTGAAGGATAACTCGGGCAGGCTTGAACGGGACTTCCACACTTTCATGTTGAGTTGTGCTCCAGTTTAACAGGCTCTGAACGTTTGCTTCTGTTACCTGATACAAATTCAAACAACACACATTGAACAAACACTGGGGGGCATAAAAAAGTGGTCAGAATCAAATGCATTCAAACAAGACACCGACAAATACTACTACAGTGACAGACATGTAAACATTTCACAGCTTTGACATAAACACACGCTCCCACACACAAACATGTAGGCATGCACACCCATACCATGTACACACGCACCACACGACAGCATGCACGAGCGTGACTGCCAACACTAACATGCAATGCTTATTGATAACACAAATACTGACATCATTCACTGAACTGGTATATATAACGGCCTGTTATAACAACAGTTATGAAACATTCACATGCTACGGCAACTTGGCTTTAAAACGAGACAAATATTTGTATCGCAATGGCTACGCGTCCGGTCATCCATGTCCATTACAAAGCTCAGCACAGATTCCCAAATCCACGTCACGATTAGGCCACGTCAAATTTTTCCAAATCGTTTTTTTTTACTGGATTTACTATTGCTTCAGAAGTTACAAAAACTTCTTTTTTTTATAAAATACCTAAATGTAAGTAATATTATGGTAAAAACTTATTGTTCATTGTTTTTTACTAAAAAAAATATAGTTGGGTTTACATAAGAAAAATATTGTCCGGACGCGTAGCCTGGGAGCTGGGCGTCCGGTAACCAGACGCGTAGCCACGGCCTATTTTTATCCAGAACATCACTTATTTCTGAAGAAACCAAACCGAGTTCAAAGTAAGTGATACCAAATGAACCTTATCACCTATATGTACTAGTAGGAACCTACCTGTAATCAAATAGCTATATATACATGCCTATATTGTGCATGTAGACCTGTGTAAATACATACAGCCCCCTACAAGTACATGTTGACATAGGATAGTCAACACATTTCAGGTAACCGTATCTATAGCAGTTTTACAAGACGGATGTTTCATCTGGCTTGAACAACTACTATTAAATGCTATTAGAAGTCTACTATGAAACGTCACCAACATAAGTCATTCACCATTCCAAGCACAAATTCCATACCTGAAAATTGTCACAGTTTCTGACAGCAGATTCGAGAAGAATCCTGATCGAATACGGAAGCTTATCTGCAAAGAAACAAGGCATCGACTTTTATTCCCATGCTCTTAATTCTCACCACCAGCAGGGCAAGGGGAGTGTAGCAAAGGAGCTTATGCACCATCACAAGGAAAATGCGACTTGTATACAAATCTACGGCAAGTGTTGGGGGGAGGGGATTAAGAGTACATGTTAAAGCTGCAGTTGCATGTGTGTACTTGTTACGTAACTGTACATGCTAATAGGTAAACAGGGTAGGAAGCTTTTTGCGTTGCTTTCCGATACAAATCATCTTTGCAGTCTAATATCTTGAACGGCTAGCTCTGGCTGTGTAGCCATTCCCTTTACAACAGATTGCACAGCAAAAAGCTACGCAAGTAGAGCTATTGCATGGCGACCACCTAGGAACTCTTAGTAAGCAAGTATCGTAGCTCTACTTGAGCAACTCTTTGCTCTGCAACGGGAAGCTAGAAGTAGCTAGGAAGGTATAGCAATCTTGTATCTCTGCTAATCACATCTTGGCAGCTTAGACGACCGCAACTGGACACTGCAATCACCTAATTGATTTTAGCTAGGTTTACGAGTGCCGACCAACCCTAAGTAATAACTAACCCAGGGCCGATGTTTGAAAACAGTAGGGAAGAAACCGTTACAACTCTACAATACAATACCCGTAAATAAATAATGCAGAAATATACAATTTTGATGCAGGGTGCAGCATTTGATTATGAATGATTTGTTAGGTGCACAGGTGCACACACACTTAGAAATTGTTCTCTTCCCAAACAGAGGTCAACAGAACCTAACTCGTGCCCTAGACCAAGTAAACAAGTTTGCTGTTGATATACTTTTATAACACTAGTGGCATCAAGTCCTTATGCCCCTAAATTACACAAACAACTTTTACAAATTGTCAAAATACATGGTGTCATATATACACAGCAGATGTCTGTTAGTTGATCCATCAAGTAAATATGATTAATTTCGTACACTACCTTACATTTTATAACCATCAAGAGCTGCAATCTGTATTAATACAATATTGTTTTATTCGGAACCCGGTGGATGCATACAAAATCGCTGGCGTGGATCAATACGTAAATTATGGAAAGGTCAGAAAATAATGTAGTGTTGGCACACAGCTAAATCTTAAAGGGATAGTAGACTCTAGGATTTTACTGCAGTGCATACAACTGTACTTACTGTATAACAAATCGTCTATACCCACACGTATTTGTTACCAGATGGCAGATACCTAATTTAATTGTTATAATTAATTACACATCAACGCTACGAAATTTGAACGGCGCCATGTCACCCACGACCGTGCTGCCACCCCGAAAAAGTTGCGTATTTGACAATTTATTTTGCACGTTACAGACCGAGGGCTAATCACAAAAGTGCAATTATATTTCTTATAAACGACATATAGTTTCAGTTATAATATGGATAAATTTGCCCTAAAATGAATATCGTTTGGTTAAATAGCATTTAGGTATCCTA
>NW_014577328.1:230200-246744 GCF_000485595.1 Priapulus caudatus | reverse complement strand
TGTCCTCTGTCAGTTTCGTTAATCACCTAGGCGGTGTGAGAAATAGTGTTTGTCGGAGATCTCACGGGCCTACACTGTCGTAGGACGTTCCCGCGGTCGCGTGCGCCTTGCCGCGGAACTGTGCGCAAGATCTGCGCTTAATCGCTTCGGATCAACATCTACTTTCGGCAACGCTTCTCTAGTATCCCGTCTCATCTGAGAAACAATCTTATCAGGTAAGAATTTGACGATACGTTTAGTCCCGTTAGTTCTTACTTTGAATGTAAAGAAATGGCAACAATTTTTTTTACAAATTTTACCATAGAAAATTTGTGACCTAGTCAAAATTAAGCGGGAGTTTCTAATATAAACTTCTTTCTGCCTTTTTCTCCTTCGTTTTCTTTCCGATGCACGGAATTGAACTGGTTTGCCCACCATTGTTTATCGTTTAGTTGATCTAGCGTGAAGGGGGATGTCGCAAACATTTTTGTTGGCAGAAATTAAAAAAAAAACAAATAGCATTTCGCAGTTTTATTTATAATTTTTCCAAACATAATACACATGAACATATATTATTTATTTTTCCTATATTATATATTATATATAGCTAACACCAATCAAAACAGAAACTGTTTAGGGCACCACTCTGTGCACCATACACAAATCACGATGACACTGACCACCGAGAGATGCCAGTAAATAGTGTTCTAGACTATAAATAGTGTTGACGGCAGTAATTCAAATCGTCTAGATTTTTGAAAATTTAACCAACGTAATAACATTATTATCAGGTGAGAGTTTGAGGATATATTTAGTAACGTTAGTACTAACTTTTGATGTAACATTTTTTACAAAAGTAAGGTTACAACTATAACTCTCAGGAGATTCGTGACGTAGACAATTTAAATGATACTATCAGGTGCGTCATAATATAGACGCTATATTATGACGCTCCTGATATTATTATAAATACATGAAGAGAGCATGAATAGAAAGGTAAGTAAGTGCATGTATTGGATTGAGTTAGATTTGTAAGACCAGTGCTCAATTTTAAGGTTTTTTTTGGGTTGTCTGGAGGACAACCAAGAGAGTAGCATATGGTTGTCCCTCAAGAGTTTTGGTTGTCCGGATATTATTTAAACATGTGCTGCATGCGCTCTGCTCACGTGATGCTCAGTGCTGTAAAGCAAAAGGCCTAATCATGTACATTTTGTACGTATTGCTTAATAATATTTCTAATGGTCATTGAACCATGAAACTTTTTATGTAGCGTAATTTTAACCTAAATTAACTGAAAATAACCCTAGAACCTAGAGTAAACGATCCCTTTAAATCCTGCCCATTTGATCCGCTTGTTTAACTCGCAGCTAGGGCCTGCATACCTCCCAAATCCCATTGGTTGATACAAATCACGTGCTTCAACTGCCTCAATGACGTCACAGTGTTGTCATATTCATGGCACATCCATAATCTATAAACCCAATAGGACTCAATAGCCGAACGGGTACAGCGCGGGCGTCACAGATGAAAGGTCTTTGGATGGAATCCCATTATTTTCCTGTTTTCTGTATTTTTCTATCTTTATCCATTTAACTATTTTTTTCCAATTAACGCAAATATTTACATGATTTATTTACAACAATTTAATAACAACAAATAATTTTTACAATGGAATTTTTTTAAAATTTTTTTAATTTAATTTTAATTAGGGTTAGGGTTAGGGTTAGGGTTAGGGTCACAATGCACTATAAAACAGGAGTTTCAGGCACGTGATTTCTCTCAACCAATGGGATTTTGGAGGTATGCAGGCCCTAGCTGCGAGTGCTTGACTCACGTAAGGCTTGGTGCCTGGAAACACCTGGCAAACTGATTCATTAGCAAAGGCTGTGCGTTTTTGCATCATACATCAACAGTCACTATTACTCACATATTGCTGCCGCTGCTCAACTACAAACTTCGTTTGAACAGATGATAAATGCCTATACGCAAAAAACTTTAGAATCACACTTAGCATCTGTTTTCTATGTGTTAAAATACTATATGGAACTGATTTTAAGCAAACTTCAACCCAGATTATGTCATGCTAGGTAGCTATAACCTCTAAAATACCATTTTTGTCGACTACGTGCTGCTTTAAATTAAATTGTCTACGTCACGAATTTCTAGCACCAGCAAGTAGTATATTTGTGTGTTATTTGTACAAAATAAAATGTATGAAAATACAATTAGTGTTTCTGTTTACTTTTCATGCACCTTATATACCTTCTTTATACGGACCCTAATTTGCCGGTGCATTCGATGTAACCAAACGCTCGACACAAACACAACCGCCATTAATTCGAAACTCTGGCGTGGCGCCCAGACGCAGCTAGCCCCTATAGCGAACATCTGCGGTAAACGAGGCATTGGCAAAATTATTGTCGCAGCCATGGAAATGCCTTGTAAACTTAAAGTGATTACGTCACCGTAAATAGTAAAAATAAAAAATATATTTCCACTTTTTCACAAAATATAAGTAATTCTGTTCACTTTTTATGGTTAAATTGCTGTATTATACTTCCTATTTTACTATATTGTTCGATGTGAACATACACTCGTAACTCATACATAGCCCATAGCAAGCAATTAATGTAAGGAACATAATATCAAATCGTCCAAGTTTTTTGGATTTTTAACTAGACAATCTGCAGCCGGATATCCGCGCGAAGCGCGCAAACGCCGCCTCGCGGCAGCTTTCAGCAACATCGCTGACTAATCTGAATTTACTTCAAACGGGCCCGGTATCACGCGAAAGCGTATAATCGTTGAGCTTGAGCAGTTCTGACGATTGTGACGACGATTTCACTACCCATGTAGCTTGAGATTTGCCTGAAATGCTCCTATACTTTTTGCGACCTGGCGCGCTCGTTTTGCTGTAAAACAAACTTGATTTGCACTTTCTCTTGTTTTTCAGTTTGACTGAGTGTAATACATATGGCGTGCGATAGACGCGCACACGACGCCGAGGCTATGGGCCATAGTTAGACTGGGCGTTCGCACACCGTTATACCTCCGGCATATCGCACACTCACGTAGTTAGCGTTGTGACAGCTGTCCGACCGCGCGGTACCAGTTATATTGCACATGCTTGATAGCATGGCGTCTTACGTTATAAAGCATGGAAAAGTTTCTTATTGTTCGTCAGTTTGAATTCGTTAATTACATGCGAGCCGCAACTAAATTTTTGTCATCGGAAGGTCATCTAATTAAAGAGGAGTCGAAAATTTTGTTATAGGGCAGACTAACGACTATAAAAAATAAGGTATATGTAACAAGCGTAGATCAGCTTCCCATTTGTTTACATACCGCGGCAGTGGTCCGGTACCGTGGTTATGTCGAATCGTATGAACTGCAGTGCAGACCTTTGCAGCTCATAAACATATATCTACAGTGTTGCGGTTATGTTGCATTACTATCATAGTGCGCGGAAGTGTACTGGCAGTAGTGTAGTGTACGTAGCAGCTTGCTGTATACTGGAGTTCAAGCGATAGAGAAATGGGTCCACCTAAAACAACTGTCCTCTCTACATCACCATATAATATAATGATTATATCAATATAACCTAGGTTCAGGGTTTGGTTAGGGTTATGGTTAGGGTTAAGGGTTAGGGTTAGAATTAGGGTTAGCACATTTGCGTTTTGTATGGACCCATGTTCTCTATCCTTGGCCGTAACTGATCCATAGACTAGTTAGATAAGCGTTAGTAAGCTGACCGGACCGTAAATCTAACCCACTAATTCATAAAAATGGGGGCTCATGTAATACAGAAATGAATAAACCCTGAATGTTCCAATTATATGTATATACAGGTTACTTTTACTTGCCTCATCAGCCCTAACATAGAATACGATGTATTCGACTGTATGTGTTGTGCCGCGTTTTGTGCCTGTATTGCTGACGATGTCTCGCCGCTTGCCTTAGTCACTTGATCGACGGTAATCAACGGTGGAGCGAGTCCAGTCCATATATAGCTTGGTCTTGCCGAGCCATTTCCATTACTGGGCAGCGTCGCGAACGGCGAGACATTTCGTCCATCTTTCTTGTAGATGTTGTCGCGTCACACCAGCTCGGTTACGAAGGGGTGGAGGAAGATGTATGGGGTGGTGTTGTTTGTGGGTATGATATCGAAGGGGGGTGGGTGAACACGTCAGTCCCAAATGTCCTACCTCTGTGTCCCCCACTAAACCATTGCGCCGACTTGTCGCTGGCCAGCTATGGCAATCCGGCCGCGGCGCCGGCCAATTCATTCGGCGACAGATCATAGCATGCAGCGCCTGCATACTGTAGGTAGACCGTCCGCCGTCCGCGTGCGCCTCTGCCGGGAACTCGTGCGGCAGGAGCTCGCAGCTTATCGCTTTTCGGCATACAACATCTTTACTTCGGGCAACGCTTCCTCTAGTATCCAGTCTCACTCTGAGACAACAATGTTATCAGGGTAAGAATCTGACGATACGTTTCAACGTCCCGTTAGTTCTTACTTTGAATGTAAAAGAAATGGCAACAATTTTCTTTTTACAAATCTCTACCATCAGAATCTGTGCACCTATCAAAAATTAAGCCTGGGAGTTTCTAATATACAATTCTTTCCTGCCTTTTTCCGGTCCGCTGTCGTCTTTCTTTCGATGCACGAGAATTGAACTAGGTTTGCCCCCCACCATTGCTTTATCGTTTAGCTGACTCTAGCTTTCGGTACAGGGGGATGTCGCAAGACACTTTTCGTTGGCAGAAATTTAAAAAAAAACACAATAGCATTATCGCACCCGCCGTTTTATTCTATAATTTTCAAACATAATACACGAGAACAAATATATATATTTATTTTTCCGAGATTATAATATTATTATATAGGACGCTAAACACCGATCAAAACAGAAACATGTTTACCCGGCCAACCACTCGGTGCCACACATACAACAAATCACGATGAACACGCCACCGAGAGATGCAGTAAATAATGTCTCTAGACTATAAATAGTGTTGACGGCCAGTAATTCCAAGATCGTCTATGATTTTTGAAAATGTAACCTACGTAATAACCATTATTCATCAGGTTGGAGTTTGAGGATATTTTAGTAACGTTAGTACTAAGCTTTTGAGTGTACACATTTTTTACAAAAGTAAGGGTTTACAACTATAACTCTCAGGAGATTCGTGACGTAGACAATTTAAATGATACTATCAGGTTGCGTCATTATATAGACGCGATATTTATGACGACTCTGACATATAATGATAAATAACATGAAGAGAGCATTGAATAGAAAGTAAGTAAGTGCAATTGTATTGGATTAGTTAGATTGTGTAAGCCATGCGTGCAATTTTAGGTTTTTTTGGGTTGTCGGGAGGACAACCAAGAGGGCAGCATATGACGTTAGTCCTCAAGAGTTTTGGTTGTCCGGATATTATTTAAACATGTGCTGCAATGCGCTCTGCTCACGTGATGCTCAGGGCTGTAATAAAGGCAAAGGCCCTAATCATGTACATTTGGTACGTATTGCAGTGGACAGCATGACATGGCACGATTCGCATTGTTTCACTCATTATATGAAGAGAATAAAATATTGGTAATGTGGTAAATGATGCTGGGATCAATGACGTATAATAATAGTAATTAAAAGTTGCATGAAATTTATTTCATAACATTTACATTAACACTGTGTCAAGTCACAGATGAGCAAAAATTGAAAATTAACAAATTAAAAAAAATTTCCACAATTAATTTAGAGGTTGGACACCGGACAACCACGGAAGCAATTTGAAGTTGCCCGAGAGAAAATCCAGTCGTCACGGACGACCGGACGACTGTTAAAATTGAGCCCTGAAGACTTACATGATCAAAACGAATTCTGGCAATTTATTTTTTAAACTTTAGTGCTATGCCAAAGGCTAATGTACTCCCATATTTATATTTAAATCATTTTTATTATTTTAAAAACCCACAGTTAATAAGCAGTATCTATTATATAGATGTAACATTTCAGATTTGTTTGTTCATAGCAGTACTTGGCTAACAAAGAGCTAGGAACCTCAGTATATATGTGTTTACAGTGATTACTATGTGCCTTTGTTGTAACAGTCATAACACAGTTACACTGCACTTCATATATTACTAGCTAATGTTAATGTTAATCCTAATTCAACACACAAACCTTCTTGTAATAGTTATAATGGAAGTATTTAGATAAACATGAAGCTGAAGCCTATTTGTTTGTTTATCAAATTTATTTGTGCCCAAAAAATATTACTCAAAGATGTCAAGACGCATGAGGACAAAAAATTTCCCCAAGCATGGCAAGCTGTTTAGCCTTGACAATCCACCGTTACGCAAATCCATCCCTGCTTTTCGACCCCCTGCTTGTGGGGAATTGTATTACCCATCTTATCTACTGCAATGCCCGCTTCAGTAATCTGCCAAATTTCTATTTCCAGAAAAGCCCAAATGATCTTAGTCTCAGCAAGCTGACTTTTTTTAGCTATGCTAATATAAACATAGCAGCATTAAGATATGCATAAACTGTGGACCTGAACAGTACATGTAAATGATTAATTAGCAAGTACCTGGGAATCTGAGTGAGCACTTTTTTCGGTATTTCAAGTGCTGCCATGCACTACCCCACGCTTAGGTCTGGGCACGCTGACTGGCATGATTACAGCCTGGGCACCCCCATCGTCTCGAAGGTTTGTCTACTTACCGTAGCGTGCATCTCCGAGCGCCGGCAGGCTGTAGAATTCATACTTGCCATCACCCAGGTTCAACGTTTGCTTGAGGTTATCGTAGGGGTTGATCAAACCTGCAAAGACCGCAGATCAAACACGGTTTACACAAAGTCACTCAGTTATTTTGTTAGTTGTTAGTTATTGTCTGACATTGACAGGCATGCGATTCATTACTATGCAGAGCAATTCTATGAAAACAATACGAAATTATAGATGCACATTTCAGAATAATATAATCTTAACATGGTTCGAATTTTTAAGCATAGCATTAGCTGTGAAGAGTTCAACCATTAACCTACAAGTACAAGTACAACTGAAAATACTAAAATCCTGCACTAAGATTAAGAATAAGATTAAGACTAAGACTAAGAGTGTCTGTTGACAGTCTGAGTGAGATTAGAGAAACTTTAGAATAGCATAAAAATAATAAATCATAGATACTCAAGTCCCTCGGCCTCGGTTTGGATATCAGCGGTCCTTTTTTAATTTATTCAGATAAATATCCAAAATGATAATGATCACATGCGGCAACCGTACGCGGGCTATAGTTAGGCCTACTAATAAGAGCTAACGTTGACATTGAGGAAAATGGTGGACTATCCGACTAGATAGATCTATAAATATACTGCCATTGATTTGTACGTGCGGAATGTTGGCACTGGTCGGCTATAAAATTTATTTTGGCGTGGGGAAAGACAGTTTAGCATGTAACCATCATTACAACACAGTCGTTCATTACTGATGTAGTAAATAAACCGCTAAACAACTACTTACGTTCAGCAGCCATGATTTCTGCGTTGCGAGTCACGTAAACTGGGGAGACGAATGATCTTATTGGTCCCCGAAATCCGGCTAATGCAGATGCCTTAAAATATTGATTTTTTTTAAACAGGCTCCGTCGCTAGACGGCGGGACTGACAAACGGCAACGGTGCCCACGGGTTTGTCTATATTCAGGCCGGTACGGGAGATTACGGTACGCATATATTTGCTAATATATTGGACTAATCGCCGCGTCAATAAACTGCAATATTCACAAGAGAGTATAGCTAAGACATGTGTCTATAGGTATCTAGAATATATTATGCAAATGATCTCCCGTACCGGCTTGAATTCATATACTCTGTGAATATGAGTTTATTGACGCACGATTTAGTCAATATAGCAAATATATTGGCGCGCGAAGTGAGATACAGGATGACTAAAATTTCTAAAATTCTAGATACCTATAGAACACATGTTCTAGTATTACTCTCTGTGAATATTGAGTTTATTGACGCACGATTAGTCAATATGATTACAGAATATATGCGTACCGTAATCTCCCGTACCGGCCTGAATATAGACACTCCCGGTGCCCACTGCCTTCCACTGAGCCGAGAGAAGACCATGCCCGTGGGTCCTCTGTACTACTGTAGGATGCTATATTTAAAAAATAAATTTCGGGAGCTGAAAATAATTATTTCGACTATTTTCTGCCGGGCTCTCCGATTGGTCGGCGGACGACGCGTCACATTCCCTAACCCCACCGTTAACACCACCGTTAACCCCACCCCACCGGTTAATGAACCAGTAAAGATTTAGGCAGTGGCTACGGGTACGGTAGCCGTATCTTAATGTCTCGAGGCTACGGGTACGGGAGTCTATTCGCTTTCATACTTAACGAGACAAAGATGGCGGCGGTGGCAAGATTTCGAAATAACGGCTTGGGAAATAAATTCACGATTTGAGAGTTTAGATGAGCTAGAACCCTAACCCTAACCCTAAACCTAACCCTAACCCTAACCATAACCCTAAACCTAAACCTAACCCTAATCCTAAGCCTTATCCTAACCCTAACGCCAAAAAGGGGCTTCAACGACCGACGGCTACCGTACCCGTAGCCACTGCGAAAGATTTAATGGTGGTCACGTTTCAGCTGTTATGCAACGGTGCGAAGGCACCATGCAGTGAGCTGTACATAATAACAGATATTGGTGCCTTTACACCGTAAATGTTTTCATGTGGTACTAGATAATTCCTAGCAGTAATAATGCAGTGGCACTAGGGTGTGTCGGTCGGGCCACTGGCGCCCACAGGTCTTAAGAAAGTAGAATCACAGAAGGATAAAACCCTCAGTGATAATAATAAGCAGGAGCGCTGCATGCTAGGGGGGGTCTGGGGGCATGCCCCCCTGAAAATTTTTAAATGGTAGAAGTCTGGAGATGCAATCTGGTGAGTCTTGCGAGAGAGATTTAGGAACAAAATGTAGGAAAAAAATTTTTTAACCCAAAATTTACTGGAAGCACTGTGCTGGTCTGCGGGCGCCAACTGTGTCCGCTACTGGGATGCAGACACTGCCCTCGGGATTAGAATGACATAGGGCTATATTTCATGGTATAATTTTGGAATAATAGTAATTTAAAAAATACTATGCACGCAATTGAACAGTCACAATCGAAAACAGACTACCGCGTACTGTTAACACGGACACACGCGGACTGCCTTGATAACAACAACATAACCTTTAGAGTACGTATTTATTAAATTCATAGCACATGCATGCCATTACACAGTCGCGAGGGTGGCAGTCGCGCGCAATACAACAGCGGATGTTTTCAGCCGAATGATATGACATATGAGAGTTACGGCCGAAACGTTGATGCTATAAACTGACAATTGAAACGTCATAAGCAGTTCCTGTCACCAACATAACACGCGGCGGGTGGCGGTCAGGGCCAAACGGGGCGCACGCACCCCGATCGCGGACCTAATACACGCGTGGGCACCTTAACAGGAGCGAGTAAATAAATGTACTCGTGAATATAATATCTAGAGTTCTTCATTGCAGGTAATTCGAATACAAAACCACACAGAAAAATAAGAAGAATTCAACACATTCTATGCTTATTAAAAATAAAGATACGGGACCGCAAACGCCCCACTGTAATGTGGGGCGACAGTAGCGATATTTAGCTGCCAGCTCGTTTCATTATTTCTTCCTCACACATTTCTTTCATTTCTTTCTTAATCAGATAAATCTATCTCAGTGCATTTTGCATAACCCCACCCATAGTCCGAGACACATGTCCGCTTCCCTTTGCAAATTATTATCGTGCAACATGTGCTCATGCGTCGAGGAGTAAGAACGAAAATTAATTTAATTGGTTATATAACAAAACGGGTTTCTTCAACTCGTAAATAAATATTTACCAAACAAAATCTTATTTGGATAAAACTATTTGTCCAAAAGAGAGAGCAAATACTAATTAGCAGTATAATATGAAAAATCCACACCTCAATCTCACACCTTATTAATTATACCATTATTTAAGGCAACTTTTCTTCCCTAAATACCATAAGCGGTAACATGGGAGAGATCTGTGTTCGCGCATGCCCGCTATACGCCAAAAAAAACATTGTTTTATGGAAATTATACACATTAAAAGTGGAGAGCATAATATATGCTCGCGAGTAGTTTTATAGGATATGTATCCATTCTAATATTTTACTTATATAATTACAAGGCGCTAAAATGTGTATTACACCTGGTAAACGTTAGCGCAATAAAAATCAAAGTGGGTGTAAATAAAGCAAGAAAAACATTTTACTGGTGGTCATAAACAAAGTGTTGCGAACTCAAATAAAAACTACAGAACTCAGTATATATGTGTATACAGTCATGTGTTCATAAACGTATTATATAATTTTATCGACTACTGAGTTCAAGGCACATATGGTTGCTACAGTAACCAGTTTTTGGGTAATAAGAGGGATCTTGACGTCATAGATGGAAAATGTCAATCAATGTCGGTAAGGTCTGACTCATCGCTGAATGTCGACTTCGTATCCCGACACGCATAACATCTCTCCTGCAAATGAAAAGTTACATATAATCGAACCAAGTTCATAAACTATCGACAGTCGCAAGTCTAAATATGAAACCCTTTATTATATATTATTTATTATAATAAGCCCTTATTATACGTAGCGAAGAACTAAGTATGTATTAATTACCACATTTCTTACATCCGAAGACGCGAGCGGACGTGATACAAAGTAATTTAGGTAACCGACGCGCCATACATTAAAATAACCGATAAACGAGGACGTCACCCAGAGTAGTTAAAGACTCTCACGCGCCTCCTCATTATCATGCCTGCCTGGTAAGCGCGGAATACGAGCTAAATATTTCTCCACGTAACTTATCCCAGTCAATTAGTTCTATGAGAACACATCGAAAACGTAGATACGCCCGTAAGATATTCTCCCACCGTAACGTGGCGCCCTCGGGTGCAAGTTGACACAGTAAAAAAATATTGCAATTTATATAATACACCCAGCTGTCAGCTGGTAACATAGTTAATGCACTGTCGTGATATATCTCCGCATAGTGTGAGCAGCCCTGACCTACTCACTCAGAAGGTTACCACTGTAATCCCTAACCCAACTAATCGGCTAGAACAATGCCTCTAAAATTGCCGACGTTAGCGAAATACACGTTGCTATCAGTGTATGTAAATTTGGACCTATGGGCTTATGTAATATTTTCCAGATTTGTCATTTTTTTGGGTAGATTCTTGGCACTCATGTCTAAACATATCTAGAAACTTCACTGATTAAGAAAAAAATGGGTGCCAGTTTTTCCATTAACATTTAGGGCCTCCATTTTGAATTTCAAAATGGCCATCACGGAAAATCTTCTTTTTTTTTTAATAATTGCCAATTAACCATAACTATTCATTCAAATGTCATACAATATTTATTCTATTTTATTTAAACTCATATAAAGGGATCAAAGATTCATTGGAAACAAAATTAGAGCACTCGAAATACTCCAAAATAGCAAAAATCCAAGATGGCCACCATATTTCAGGCTTTTTCTACGTAAAATGTCATACGTTTGTACCAATGGACATTGGAAGATTTTTTTGGTGTCTAACCATATGTTTTCAGTTGGCATATGAAGATTCCAATAATAACAACGTATTTATGATTGGAACACTCTTTACCATCCTCCAAAACACTTAAGAGAAATAATGTAGAAGATGTAATTCAATATAAAATTCAATTTATAACTTGGACAGGAAAGAGAAAAAAGGAACTCTTCACAGCCATGTATAACTTTTTACCGGACGGTTCATCCTCTTCGCCAAGACCAGCTAGTGCTATCAGGATGGCGGGGCTTGCCTTCAGGAAAGTTGCAAGCATCCCTTCTTTCCCTTTCCTTGGATATGTCCTGTCGTTCACAGCCTGTGAGAGCATGCCAGTTTATCAAGCTGCTGATTTCTCCGGTCCAAGCTGTAGGCTGTAGGAAGACTTTTCGTCGTCTTCTCTTGTCCCCATGATTAGCGCAGAATGGTTGCCAGTAGTGCGTTCTTCGTAGAGCAAAAGCAGCACATCTGTGTCTTGAGAATATATGTGGACCTTAA
This sequence comes from Priapulus caudatus, assembly GCF_000485595.1. NCBI lineage: Eukaryota > Metazoa > Priapulida > Priapulimorpha > Priapulimorphida > Priapulidae > Priapulus > Priapulus caudatus. Next base: position 234,599 of record NW_014577328.1, on the reverse strand, counting down.
TCCCGTTGCTCGCAACTTCTACAGCATGATAAATCATAAGAGTGTCCGCCTCTTCCTGTGTGCTGACACCGGGCATTATTCAACATTCATAATTCGTCATGACCTCCTGCCGTGTTGCAGTCATGACCTTGACGGTACTGTAGCGTATAAGCTGATGGAAAAGTAGAGAGTTAGCGAATCCTTTGTGCTGGCTTCTGGCGAGAAACATCTTCTGTCTTTGATGCCCGTTGAGTCTTGAATTATGTAGGATTAGTTACCACCACATTGCCTTTCCGTCGCTCTCTAGTCTGTTTCTTCATTGATGCTTTATTGGTGTAGTTATCAAATATAACTCGCACTTGACAATATCCTCGAGCCTTTGAGTCAATGAGTGTGACGAAGGATGTTGCAAGCTCTTTGCAAGTCTTGAAATTCTTGATTGCCATCAACTCCTGTACCACTCCCATTCCATCAACTACAAGACACGTCTCCAATCCCCTTCAAACTCGGTAGGCTGTGCAGAAGTTTGAACTGTGTTGTTGGCACCAAATCTTCCAGAGCTTTATCACTGTGCTCTTGTCCGTAGTGGGATAAATAGATCCATCCGGTGCCATGAGAACTTTGTTCGTGTAGGCAAACTCATGCATGCCACACATTCTTCCAGATCAACACTCTCTCGAGATGACCGGGCAATAACCAGCAGTCTGGCAAAAAGTGATGTGGTTGCCTTCAAGGTCAACACCTCAGACCCTGTGTTCAATTTAATGTCTTTTGCAGCAGACATCCATGTCTTCTGCTTGACTTTGGTCATCTTGTCCCACAAATTGCGACTCCAGATGATGCGTTCCTCTACAAACCGTTTTGCAAGCTCCATGCCATTCTCCTCTGTTGCTAGGATACTTTAATTGGTGTACTTCGTCTGGGATGATCTCCTTTTACATGAGTTTGTACATGCAGCCTCTGCATTCCGAGTTCTCGCTACCAGCCTCTGTTTGATATAAGTTGGCAGGGTGCTAATACTGTTCAGCTGAGCATGGAGCGTTCTTGCGAGCAATTTTTGACAGCAGAGTTAATGATGCTGTGGTGGGCAATTGTGCTAATAGTAGCTACAAGTCGTTTCTGACTCATCAGCAAGTCGTGCCAGCTCGGAGCAGTGAGACAAACTTCAAAGCGTTGCTGGAGATGTTGTTATTCCAAGAGATCCCTCCTTGGCCTTTCGTTGATTTGTTGAGGTGTTCCATCGCCTGATCAACACCAATTCGTGTGAATGGATACGGTTGCTGGTATTCACTGGCAAACTCACAATTGGTAAAGCTCTGCCATAGATCTGCATCAGAGTTTTTTATGGCATCCATGCGTGCGATGAACTCTGGAATGTTTCGAGCATAATCTAGCCTGGCATATGCAAAAAAGTACTTACAAAGATGCTCAAGTGATACCAAGTAGAGGTGCCAGTTACCTTCCCGTATAGCCTTCTGGAACTGTAACAGTGTCATCACCTGCCCCATGTACATCCTAGCCATTGAAACATTGGTCTGTCTTACGACTAGCGTCAAACTCTCGTAGTTTTTTTCTCAAGATTGAAGGATTCTATATTCATTTTGAATGCCTAATGCGCTTCTGCAACGCCTGTCTTATCCCGGCATGCTTCAGTCAGCTGCTTTACGCTGGCTACCAAGGCGTCACGTACAACAGGTTGATCCTCAAGGAATTTCTCCATCCAGAGATCGAAGAGTGCCTGAGAGTTAACTGGTGCGCTTCGATCGCTCTGTTGTAATGATTGCCTTTAAAATATGTGATACAGTCACGCTACTGTACAGATCTGCTTCTTGCATGCGTCGTCAAGACCTTAAATTATTTAAAACATTTATAAAATTATGACTTGATTAGATATATGTCTTGACTGGAAATACAAAGTTAAAAACAAAATAGAGTCCGATTGCGTTTAAAATTTAAAAATGCGTGGTAAGATTATATATATTTTTTGATAATAACGTCGAAAACCTGTTTCTACTCCATGCAAACAGAGTTCAGATGAAAAGTTGTCTCAACTATAATTCATTTGGTACCCAAACTCTATGAACGCTTTCGATTATACGTTTAAAATAATGTTGAATACCATAAAATCATACAAATCGCTTTAAAAAACGCCGCCATTTTGAAATTCAAAATGGCGGCCCTAAATGTTTATGGAAAAACTGGCACCCATTTTTTTCTTAATCAGTGATTGTTTCTAGGTGTGTTTAAACATGGGGCCAAGAATCTACCCAAAATTTTGCTTTTTATACATAAGCCCACAGACTATATGTACTGTATGCAAATGATATCTAATCTTGACCAAGTGAGCGCCGCTCGGTGGGTTCATATATCCGGTTGGATTAATTTCATGTTTGTACATCTGGCTTTAGATGTGAGATTTATATATGATGGGATAATATATGGATATATATATATATATATATATATATAAAGGCAATAGTCACAATATATGACAAATATCATACAAAATACAAGATTTGAAAAAGGGGCGAGAAATAGGGGGGAAGAAGCGAAAACCCATACAGCCGTTTAACATTATATGAAAATCTCGTAATCTAACCTCTCCTGCGTGAAAGCGGGTTTTCGCCGTAACATAATATTACTGCTGTCGCTCAGCGCACCACAGCTTCATTGTAACTATTCATAATGTTAATTTATTATAATAAAAACAATAACTGTTCGCATTATGTTGCGCAACACTGTTGTGAACTGTGCACAATTTACGTGGTTCGCAGACGACGCGCTGCTAGGCAAGATGGCTGACCTTAACGTCACACCAGCAGTCGGCGCAGTACATGAACATGCAGCCGACTGTTTCGCAGTGGTGCGAGGACTTGTTCTCCGGCTCCTGGCAGACGATACAATGCTTCCTGCCCATGCGCAGTGGCCGCATCCATCCACAAAGACGCGGGAACTCGTGTCGTAGCGCCACCAACAGGCCGCTCTGCGCCTGTATCGTAGAAAAAATATGCACTTCCTATATTATTTAATTAACAAATGAATAAGTAAATAAATAAATAAATGGAACTAATTAATTAATAGAAGTATGATCAGCGATACAAAATTCAAATGTCTTAAAATTATTCACAGTAGGCCTATCGTTTATTCCAATATATATCCTACTCAATATGGATTATAAGATGCTGGCGATGGGGTATTTATTACACTGATGTCTGCATGCCTATCTGTCTGTCTGTCTATCTATCTGTCTGTCTGTCAGTCTATCTGTCTGTCTGAATGTCTGTCTGTCTGTCTGTCTGTCTGTCTGTTTGTCTGTCTGTCTGTCTGTCTGTCTGTCTGTCTGTCTGTCTGTCTGTCTGTCTGTCTGTCTGTCTGTCTGTCTGTCTGTCTTTCTGTCTGTCTGTCTGTTAGTCTGTATACCTGTCTGCCTGCCTCTCTGTCGGTCTGTCTATTAGTATACTTTCTCCCCGTGTGTAGAGGTTTTCGTCAGTCAGTACACAGCGATCAATGTTGCTGCGTGACTACCCGCGATCGTACAGTGAGCTCGATCAGACTCGCGGCAATTGAATTATACATACATACATATAAATTATATGCCTATCAGCCTATCGGTCTGTCTGTAGATATGCCTGTTTGCATATTTTGTGTTGTTCAAAATTGGGCTCGCGCTCCTGTACACGTATTTGCGCATACGTTCGTATACGCGTGTGCGTGCAAATCAATAACTGCGTATCTACCAAAACACAGGCTAGCATACATTGAAGTCATTCAGCCCGACCCTGCAAACGCGCGTGGACATCTGACAGATATCAACATAGGACTCTCAACGAAGTTGATGATTGAATCAACAAGAATAAAATAAGATTCCGATGTGAAAACCTTTAGAGAAAGGTTGCAATGATGTGAAAAACTATTGTCGTGCGGTGGGTTATTATATTATATGCGGGCGGCATGTGCAGGAGGCCATTGACAGAAACATTTTAGTCGTAGCGATGGAGTCGCAAGTACTGTTATCGTATTGATTAACGTCGCGAGTTGACTATGCTTCCGACAGATTTTCACCAGGTGTATATTATTTACCTTCAGCTTCTGTTCAGCGGCGGCGCGTCGGACTTTGTGTCGCATGTGACGGAGAAAGCCTTTGCGTTTCTTTAGGTACTCGTTGTAGAGAAACAAGACGCGCTTCTTTTCCCGCTGTACAGAACAGATTGCCAGTTACAAAAAAAACTAAGAGAGGGAGAAAGAAAGAGAAAAAGAGAGAAAGAGAGAGAATAAGACACACACGCACTGTGACACACACACGCGCGCACGTACGCACGTACGCACGCACGCACACACGCACGCCCACACACACGCACACACACACACAGAGAGAGAGAGAGAGAGAGAGAGAGAGAGAGAGAGAGAGAGAGAGAGAGAG